>NC_134875.1:85182481-85444981 GCF_049852395.1 Peromyscus maniculatus bairdii | reverse complement strand
TGAGTGTTTTTCATTGTATTTTCCAGGGGTGGGGGGGAAATGCCACAGCTGGCAGTTTGGTTTGCTTTTAACCAATGTTAGAATGCCTGGGTTATAAACAAGTCTTCAGTAGTAATTTGATTGTTTTGTTTTTCTTTCAAACTTGTGAAACTGCAAATGGATTTTAGTTGCAAATGGATTTTAGTTGCTCAATGTTTTCTAAGCTTTAAAAAATGAGTTTTCAAATTTAAAAGCTAAATGTAACTGTTAGATACAGAAAATCAGTTTAAATGAGCCAGTAGGCCAAGTGAGGGTTACCTCAAAGATGTGGAAGACATGAACTTAGTGACTTTACTTAATTTTTAGAGAGAAAAAAATATTTTAAAAGCAATTTGGGGAAGTTATAAAGTAGTTGATGCAGTTTTTGTGTAAAAGAAAACAGTGAATAATATACCTGTTTCTGTTAAAGATTTCTTGATGTCCTGAATGTGCCAAAAGAAGAACAAGAATGGAATGATTTGCAGTAATTTTTAAGGTTAATGATCAAGTCCTGTATTTCAGTGAAGTTACTTAAATTCATTTTGAAAAACCTTTGTCCCTTCCAAATGTTCTCAAATAATATATGTAAGTTCAAAAATGTTTTAAAACGATTGTGCAGTGTGTTAAAAATAAAAGCAGCTTTTGAAATACCTGGTTTGCATTTCTTGTGTAGCTGACTTAGTCCATATGAAGTTTGTATCCCAAATGGCCTTCAGTAAAGGGCTCCTGAAGAATGGGAGCAGGTTGGGGGTGAGGGGATAGATGAGGCTTTGGGTAATAACACCTGCAGTCTTGGTGGTGGCCTGGAGTGAAATGTTTCCCAGGCTGAAAATTTCGGGAGGAATTTACACTAAGGATGCCCTAGGCAGATGTTTCACTTGGTGAAACATATGAAAGGGCTTCCTTTAATATGCTCTCCTGGGTTTGATAAAGAGCCCTGACTTCCCAGACCTCAGCCAGACCAGGCTACATTGTAGTAGTGGAAGAAATGCTACTATAGTCTACTTCAGGATGCTTCCAAAACACCAATAGGGAAGTCCTGGAGGATAGCTCTCACCATGGAAACAGAAAGTTTCAGCTAGCCAGTCTCTGACAACAATACAGTATTGGGGTACATTATGAGAAAAGAGCCTTTTATAGGGTCAGAAACACTGGGGAAGGGATCGTGAGTTAGGGAGGAAGGGGGGACAAGCTTTGGAGGGGAGGCATAGGCTGGGGAAGGGAAAATGTGCTTGGAAAAGAGATGTTATCTACAGGAGGAGGCCTGGCTGGGAAGGAGGCTGAAGGCTGAGGACAGAGACAGTCTAGGGAAAACTTTCAGAGGCTGGAGTTGGAGGTGTCAACAAGCTGAATAAGTGGGCAAGTTGAGAAAGAGGCCATAAAGTGGGTTTTTTTGGTTTTTTTTTTTTTTTGTTTTTTTTTTTTTTTTTTTTTTTTGTGTGTGTGTGTGTGTGTGTGTGTGTGTGTGTATTTTAAAGAAGCCTGGCTAGAGGAGACTATGGATGGGGTTTAGGGAAGGGGCCTAACTAAGGATGTGAGTGAAGGCTATTGGACTATAGAAATGAAAAAGGGACTTTATGGGGTGGGCTACGTAGAGTTGGCTAAGGCAGGGGATATTGATGGACAGTGGCTCTGACCGACTCGAGGCAGCACACGGTGATAAGAAGGAGGCCTGGCTAAAGGTCAGAGACACAGACACTGGCTGGTGAAGGATTCTTGGTAGAAGAGGTGAGTCAGCCGGGGTGAGGAATGTAGGGAAGGGGGACCAGGTTTGGGAAGGGAAACGGGCAGCAAACTACACTGCATCTGGGGAAGGGGGCCTTGCAAAGGGTGGCATTGTTTGGATAACAAGGCAGGAAACTGGGCTTCACAGGGAAGGCTGCCCAGCTGTGGGCAGAGGACGGGGCTGGTAACTGAGCGACTCACTGAAGTAAGAGGCCAGGTTGGATGGGTACAGCAGATGATGAAGAGTCCATGGCTCTGGAATGGGGAAATGATCAAGACAGGCAACCTGGTTAGGACAGGGGCACCTGCTAAGGACACTTTCTGAGGAGGGGGTTCTGGAATGAGATGAGACCTTCCTGGGGAAGGAGGCAGTGGCTGAGCAACCAATCAGCGTGGAAGAGGACTGGATCAAGGGATCCTGACAGGTAAAGGCACCACAAGGCTTGAACGGTTGGTGCAGGCTGATACAGGGACACAACTTTGGGGAAAGGGTGTTGGGGAGAGGAAAATAGCCCAAGATGGGATAAAGCTATCTGAGGTCCCTGTTGGGAAATTGGGCCTGGTTAGAAAGGAGGCCTAGTTTGGCAAGTGACCCAGACTGGAGAAGTCGCTGTTCTGTGAAAGGTCATGGAGGGAGAAGAGAGCCTGTCTCAGTCTGGGGTATATATATATAAGGATGCAGGCTCAGGTGGGCAGAGGAGCCAGGGTACAGGAGGAGCAGAGCAAGGACCATAGGGAAGCAGAGGTAGCCTCGGGAAGGAGACCCAGCTGGGTAGGGAAGCCGAGGGACAGAGCTCTGGGCAGGGTAGGGAGGGGAGGCCTGAGCTGGGTAAAGGATCATAAGGTGGGGTAAAGGACTGGTTTAGTGAAAGGCTGAACAATGAAAGGATGCCTAACTGAATTAGGAGCTCAAGGACCAGGAAGGTGAGCCTGACTGTTAAGGAAGGAAACGCCTGCAGAAAGGGTCCTTCCTAGCAGGTAAATGGCCTGCCTATTTCGAGATGGAGAAACCCTGTCTCGAAAAACAAACAAACAGAAAGAACCTAGAACCACTAACTAGCCCAGGGATGGCACCACCCACAGTGGGCCGGACTTTCCCCCATCAATCACTAATTAAGAAAATGTTCTACAGCCTGATTTTTTTATTCTTCTCTCATACATTATATCCTGACTACAGTTTCCCCCATTTCTCCATCCTTCCACCTTCCCTCCCCCTCAAATCCACTCTTCTTGTTTCCGTTCAAAAAAAAAAAAAAAAAACCCAGCAGTCTCCCAGGGATATCAACCGAACATGGCATAACAAATTACAGTAAGACTAGGCACAAACCCTCATATCAAGGCTGGATGAGGCAACGCAGTAGGAGGAAAAGGGTCAGAGATACCCCACACACACACACACACACACACTCACTCACTGTTAGGAGACCCACAAGAACATCAACCTTCACAATCGTAAGATATATGCGGAGAACCTAGGTCGGACACATACAGGCTCCCTGATTGTCACTTTAGTCTCTGTGAGGCCCTATGAGCTCTGGTTAGTTGATTCTATGGGCTGTGTTCTAGTGGATACAGCCTGATCTCATGGAGGCGTTTTCTCAATCAAGGTTCCCTCCTCTCAAGACTATAGCTTGTGTCAAGTTGACATAAAACTATCCAGCACATACAGCTTAAGAGTCCCTGGCAGATGAAAGGATTCTGGCTGGGATCAAGTCCTCTGTGTTTGAAGTGGAGCAAGCTAGAGATGCTAGTTCAAACTGGAGAAGGTTACCTTTGTTGTGGACTATTATTTCAACTATGTAAAGGTATGTTACATTTGTTTATGCTGCATTTGTTTAGTGATGTAAAGATGTGTTGCTGTTTCACCTTGCCTGCCTAAGACACCTGATTGGTCTAATAAAAAAGCTGAACGGCCAATAGCCAGGCAGTGGAGGGATAGGCAGGGCTGGCGGGCACAGAGAATGAGAAGGAAGAGGGATCCAGGCTCGAGAAAAAACAGAGAACAAGGGAGAAAGAGAGGGAGATGCCTGGGGCCAGGCCGACATGGAGGAAGCAGGAAAGGACATACAGAATGAAAGGTTAAAAAGCCCTGAGGCAAAATATAGATGGAGAGAAACAGATTAATATAAGTTATAAGAGCTAGTGGGACAAGTCTAAACTAAGGCTGAGCATTCATAATTAATAATAAGTCTCTGTTTCATGATTAGGGGCTGGCAGTCCAAGAAAGTCTGCTAAATTAAGAAAGCCTGCTACAGGGCCTACCTGTCCCTGGAACACAGGCCAGGGAAGAGTAATAAATGTGTTACAGGGCTTTAGTTGGGTTGCCACACAAGGGCTGAGGAATGTGGCCTGGTAACTGAAGGGGTACCTATGCCCAGCAGAAAGGGGGGCCAGGTTGAGAATGGGCTTAGGAAAGGAGCTTGGCTATGGAAAAAGGCATAAAGGGATGAAGACGAATTCACTAAAGAAGGGCTGAGTAAATGAGGCTAGGGACAAGCATGAGCAGGCTAAGGGCTATGGGGGGGGCTGCAGGATGCCTGCTTAGGACAGGGGATAATTGGCCTAGGATGAAAAAGGAATTCCTGGCTTGTAAGGGGGAAGGGACTACCTGATTACAGGAGGAAGTAGGTACTTGCTAGGCAAGAGGTTCTGGGGCTACGGACACACTAGCTGTGGCCAGAGTCCGAGGATTGGAGAAGGATACACTGGCTGCAAAAGAGGCATATGCCCAGGGCTGGCAATAACTGCCCAGGGCTGGCACTAACTGCCCAGGGCTGGCACTAACTGCCCAGGGCTGGCACTAACTGCCCAGAGAGGGCACTAACTGCCCAGGGAGGGCACTAACTGCCCAGGGCTGGCACTAAAACTGCCCAGGGAGGGCACTGACTGCCCAGGGCGGGCACTAACTGCCCAGGGAGGGCACTGACTGCCCAGGGCGGGCACTAAAACTGCCCAGGGAGGGCACTGACTGCCCAGGGCTGGAACCAATTGCCCAGGGCGGGCACTAACTACCTAGGGAGGGCACTAACTGCCCAGGGCTGGCACTAACTACCCAGAGAGGGCACTAACTGTCCAGGGCTGGCACTAACTGCCCAGGGCTGGCACTAACTGCCCAGGGAGGGCACTAATTGCCCAGGGCTGGCACTAACTGCCCAGGGCTGGCACTAACTGCCCAGGGAGGGCACTAACTGCCCAGGGCTGGCACTAACTGCCCAGGGAGGGCACTAACTGTCCAGGGCTGGCACTAACCGCCCAGGGAGGGCACTAACTGCCCAGGGCAGGCACTAACTGCCCAGGGCGGACACTAACTGCCCAGGGAGGGCACTAACTACCTAGGGAGGGCACTAACTGCCCAGGGCTGGCACTAACTACCCAGAGAGGGCACTAACTGCCCAGGGCAGGCACTAACTGCCCAGGGCGGACACTAACTGCCCAGGGAGGGCACTAACTGCCCAGGGAGGGCACTAACTGCCCAGGGCTGGCACCAATTGCCCAGGGCGGGCACTAACTACCTAGGGAGGGCACTAACTGCCCAGGGCTGGCACTAACTACCCAGAGAGGGCACTAACTGTCCAGGGCTGGCACTAACTGCCCAGGGCTGGCACTAACTGCCCAGGGCTGGCACTAACTGCCCAGGGAGGGCACTAATTGCCCAGGGCTGGCACTAACTGCCCAGGGCTGGCACTAACTGCCCAGGGAGGGCACTAACTGCCCAGGGCTGGCACTAACTGCCCAGGGCTGGCACTAACTGCCCAGGGAGGGCACTAACTGTCCAGGGCTGGCACTAACTGTCCAGGGCTGGCACTAACTGCCCAGGGAGGGCACTAACTGCCCAGGGCTGGCACTAACTGCCCAGGGAGGGCACTAACTGCCCAGGGCGGGCACTAACTGCCCAGGGCAGGCACTAACTGCCCAGGGCGGACACTAACTGCCCAGGGAGGGCACTAACTGCCCAGGGCGGGCACTAAAACTGCCCAGGGAGGGCACTAACTGCCCAGGGCTGGCACTAACTGCCCAGGGAGGGCACTAACTGCCCAGGGAGGGCACTAACTGCCCAGGGCTGGCACTAACTGCCCAGGGCTGGCACTAACTGCCCAGGGAGGGCACTAACTGCCCAGGACTGGCACTAACTGTCCAGGGCTGGCACTAACTGCCCAGGGAGGGCGCTAACTGCAGAAGAGAACATGGGTTGATGAAGAAGGCACAGGCTATGTGGTGTAACAGCACCATCCAAGGAATAGTTCTTTTTTTTTTTTAAATTTAACATAATTTATTGGTTTTTTTGTTTGGTTTGGGTTTGGGTTTGGGTTTGGGTTTGGGTTTGGTTTTTTCGAGACAGGGTTTCTCTGTGTCGTTTTGGTGTCTGTCCTGGATCTCACTCTGTGGACCAGGCTGGCCTCGAACTCACAGAGATCCGCCTGCCTCTGCCTCCCAAGTGCTGGGATTAAAGGCATGCATCACCGCTGCCCAGCCTCTTTATTGATTCTTAGGGAATTTCACATCATGCACCCCAATCCCGCTCACCTCCCAGTCCCCCCATATCTTCCCCTCACCCCTGCAGCGCCCCCCAAAAGAACATTTTTTTTAAAAATCTAAGCAAAACAAGCAAACAAGTAAACAAGTAAAAACAAACAAACAAACCCTCTTCACTCCTCCATCTTTCCAGCCTCTCCAACACCTCTTCATTTGTCCTGGTGGCATTGGGAGCCACAGTGTGTCTGTCACACAGTACACCCTTTTGTCCCATCAGCTTTATTAGTAAATGTTCATTGCAGTGAGTCACTGGTCTGGTTCAAGGCCTCTGCTTTCTGGTACACCATCACCACTGGATCCTCACTGGAAATCCTCCCAAGTCATGGAGATCCTTTGAGTATTGCTCCACAGGATCAGTCCCTTCACGAGCTCCAGCAGGTCCTAGATGGGGTAAATGCTAGGGTGGGCCAACCCAAGGCCCGTTGTGGGCCTGAGTGGTAGCTGAACTGGTCAGTCCGGGCCACTGGGGCTGCCCAGCTCAGGTAAGGGGGTGGAGCCAGCTCCCTTATGCCCATGCCATCAGGGTCCGTTCTCCCTCTTCAGCTCATGGTGAGGGCTGGGGCCATCTCTCCTGAATGCTCGGGGGGGGGGGGGGCAGGGAGCAGCTCTCCCATGAGGGCCGGGGCCAGCTCTCTTGCTGCAGTGCCCAGCAAGCGGCAGGGACATCTTTTCCAGAGTCAGTGAAGGGTGGGCTGGCTCAACATGGCCCTGATATCATCATGCATGGTTCCTTTGGCCCGTGAGGTGACGCAGGCCACAGACATCAACACAGACCCCAGCTGCAGCAGGCCCATGGGCCCTTGGCTGCAGCTCGGTCCCAGATGACATCCTGGCTCCAGGTGGAAGCACCAGCTACTCAGATCGGGATGGCTCTGGCGGCGGCACGCCCCCAGACACTAACAAGGCCAAAGGTTTCGGCCCCAGCCCTGGGTTTCCATATGACCTTTGGTGGCAACATAAGCCTTGGAATTCGACACAGACTGCAGCTGCAGTAGGACCATGGACTTAGGCATGGTCCTCAGCAGCAGCGGGGCCTGGATGTCACCATGGCCCCAGGTGGCAGGACAGGCCACTCAGATCAGTGTGGCTCTGGTGACCGCATGGCTCTCGGACACCAACAAGGCCACAGGTTGCATCCCAGACTCCAAGCTTCCATGTGGCCTTTGATAGCAACATGGGTCATGGATGTCCACACAGACCCTGGCTGTGGTAGGACCATGGACCCAAATATGGCCTTTAGCAACAGCTGGCCTGGACATCACCATAACCCCAGGTTACTTCTTTCTTTTTAGGACTTGATCTCATGAATCCAGGGGAGCCTGAAATTCATTAGGCAGTCAGGCTGAGCTCAAACTTGAGATCCTTCTGTCTAAAGCGATGGAATGACAGATATGTGCCACCATGCCCAGCCTCTACCCAAGGAATTCTACAACAGGTGTCACCAAAGATGCTAACTTCTCATTTTATGGCTTGTTCTTGAATACAAGAGAAATAACTGCTCCTATCTTGGGAACCCTTGGGATATGACTTGGCCCACTGCCACTCTGTCTGCCTTGGGTAGGAGTGAGTGGGAAGTAGTAACTTAGGCTAGATTCTAATCACGCTCAGGACACAAATCAAGGATCCTTACTGTGTAATCTGGACATGAGGTATTCATACCCTGTTCTTTTTCCTAGGACTGAGACTATTGTGAGCAGTTTTGTATATGCAAAATGCATGGAACACTAGTCTCAAAGGGACCCAATTCCAGAAGTAATTTTCACTTATTTATTTACTGATTTACTTCCTGTTTTCTTTTGACACATCACCATACCTTCGTTCTTCTTGCTTTACTAAGTGTATTCATACTTAGACTCTGAAGGTTTGAAGTCTAACTCATCCACCCAGTTTCTAGTTTTGTGATCTTAGATAAGTTACCTAATCTTTATTGACATTTCCTCCTAGATAACATGGCATGATGAATACTTGCCTGAGCTATATACCTCTTGAGGATGTTAGAAGCACTAAGTGAATATACATAGAAGTTGTCCAATAGGTGCTCGTTAGTTTTAATCTCTATATAGGTGCCCAAGAAATGGGAGTATCAGCTCTGGCAGCAGTCACCCCTTCATTTTGTCCATAGTGGCATTTTAGAGCCACGTGACCTTTTCCCACAGGTCCTGCCATGCAGACAAAACCCCTCACAGGGTCATCTTTCCCAGCGATTGCCACCATAGTTTCAGCTGGCGTCTGCCTGGGAACCAGATAGCCTGCTTTCAGAGACCCCCTCAGACCAGAATATATTCCTTCCAGGCTTTTTCTATACAAATACAAAATAAACTCATACGTTTACAAAGCAAAATTGGCACTGTTCTATTATTACATGCTTTTTTAAAGCATTACATTATAAGCATTCCCCTGTATCCTTAACTGGTTTTCAATATGATGGTTCTTAAAATGTTATTAAATTCGTATTTTGTGTGCTTGTGCATGTGGGCACTCCGGCACATTTGCAAAAGTCTGTTCTCCAAGTGAGTCTTGGGTTTGAACTCCTGTCATAAGGCTTGGTGGCAGGTACCCTTACCTCCTAAGCCATCCTGCCAGTCCCAAGCTGATGCTTTTAATGCCTGCATTCTTGCCTATGAATGGAGCATAACTTATTTATCCAATTCTGTTGTTGGACGTTTAGATTGCTTTCAATTTCTCACCACTATAAATATGCCACTGGGATGTCCTTATAGTAAATCTTTTTTTATATTTCCTGATGATTTCCTTTTGGTTAGTTCTCAAAATGATCTAGGTCAAAAGGAAAGACTTTCAATAATACCGGGAAATTGCCCTCAAGAAAGATGCTACCAATTTTTACTTCCATGTAGTTGCCAACAAGGAAAATTATCACCTTGGCTAAATTGTAGGTGAAAATAGTATGAGTTGACCTTCCTTGATTCCTAGTGAGATCAAATAATCTTAGTTGTTGGCATGTCTGCCTGATTGCTACAGGGGTGTGTATTTGTTGTCTAGTCTTAACTTTTCCTTAGTTTTCTATGGATGCTTGTCTTTTCCTTGGAGTTTTTTCCTGTTCGGAGTTTTTGAGCTAGGGTCTCATTCTGTAGTCCGGACTGCCCTAGAACTCCCTTTGGAGCCTAGCTGCTATTAGACTCCCAGCAGCACGCCTGCCTTCTGCATGCTAAGCTTTCTTTTGCCTCTGTTTTAATGACTCTGACAGGTTTTCTTTTGGTTGTATTCAAAGATAGTTTGGGCATACATCATTAGCCTTTCAGATTTGTTTCTCTCTTGGTATGCTAACTTCTTAAACTGTAATGAAATTTATCAATTTTAAGGTTTTTATCTTGAAGATTTACCCATCGTGAGGTGATAGAGAGAGAGATCCATATTTGTGAGTATTTTGTATTTTGATGCTTTCTCTTTATCTTCAGCCATACTTAATATATCTACCTGGATTATTTGGGTTTAAGGTAAGGATGTGGATTTTCTCCCCAAATGTAGTAGTTAACAATTAGCTCAACACTATTTACTGAAGAATCCATCATTTCACGGTGAATTTGAAGTGCTATCCTCTGCATATAATGCATTCGTGTAAGATAATGGCATAATAGAGAGATTACAATCATTCGCACAGAATGACTGCATTTCAGTGACCTTAGTCTGAAATTGCTAGCTGTCTATTCATCCATTCATTCAGCATTTACTGAAGAGCACAGTGACAAACAATAGCTTAGAAAGATAAAAGCTGCAGTCTCGGCACTCACCATCATGGAGGTAACAGACTGAGAAATAGAAGGCAACATGGTCACTGGAGTGATTGAAAGAAACACAGACCAGAGCAGGCAAGAAGGAGTAAAAGAACAGAAGGCCTCCCTATTCGGTCTAGCCAGATGGTGGAGGAGATAGGATGAAAGAGGATGCAGAGGGAAGCAGGGGTGCTCTCTCAGCCTAAGTAAACATTGTTTTATTCTTAACAATACAGATCAAGTAAGTGCAAATGAAAGGAGAGCCCGCGTTTACCAGTCAGATTGGCAAGGAAGCAAAGCATGATAATAAGCTGTGTTCAAGGCCTGTTCAGACCTGGTTCAGAAGCGTTGCTGATAGCACTTAGGTACAGATGCTGCAGGGCAATTTGGCAACAGCCATCAAATTGAAACTGCATAAGGCACCATTATTTGTATTTCTATAGTTATGAATGAACACTGTATGACTTGAATATGTTTTAGAAATGATAACTGGTTTCTTTTGAGAAAGGACAGTTCATTTGAAGGGGGTAATAGGAGGAAGGTTTTTGTGTATAGTCTTTTGAATTTGATAGTTTGAACCATATGAATAAAGAACAGTTACTAATTAATTTAAACCTAATCAACAAAATAAAAAGCATATGGCTTCTGAGATACCGATACACTTCATATGATATGTACTGTACAAGGTTATTTTTCAGTGATGTTCATCAGAGCATTGTTTTCCATAGCAAATATCTAGATAAAGTTGAAATAAATAAAAAAAAAGTCACATGAATGATTACCTCGAGGGAGAGGAAGAAATGCATGGAAGGAGGAAAACAGTAAACGTTTACTTTTTTCTCCTTTGTTTTCTGTAGTTTGGTTTTGCGTTGAGGGAATGAACCCACGGCCCAGTACAGAATGGACAAGTCTATACCACTAAGCTATGCAGTGCACCACTAGGCCCAGCTTTTAAGTAATCTAGTCCTGTGCTGTAGAGTTGAGTTGTTGTATTATGGTGAAATATATATAACATAGAATTTACCATGTTAATTATTGTGTTTATTTTTGAATGGGCCTTTATTTTAATGAACTTGATTCATGTTATTAGTATATATTCATTGTACATAGCGATGGACTTCCTAAAGACATTTTAATTCATGTATATCATGTGCTTTGATCATATAGACGCCCCATGCCCTTTCTTTCTCCCTCCCTGCTCTTCTCACGGCTGCCTTTCCTTTTGCCAAGTAGTCTCCCTTCTACTTTCATATCAGATATGATTTTATACACATGATTATATGTTTATTGATATATAAAATATAGTATCCACATATGAGAAACACACATGCAATATTTATCTGAATCTGGCTTATTTTGGTTAATATGATGATCTCCAGTTCTGTAAACAATAAAATTTCATTCTTCTTCATGGATGAATACACTCCTCCCTCCCTCCCTCCCTTCCCTGCCCCCCCCTCTCTCTGTGTGTGTGTGTGTGTGTGTGTGTGTGTGTGTGTGTGTGTGTGTGTAGTTGTGGTTTTGTGGTACTGGGGATTGAACCCATGCTGCACAATCACATCTACTGCTGAACAGCATGACTGCCCCATGCATTTTAACTATTTTCAAATTACAGTTCAATGACATCCCTCCCGTCCTTTCACATTGTTTTGCAACCATTGCCACCACCCATCTCTAGAACTTTCTCATCTTTCCAAACTGAAACGCCACACGCACTTTGTTATTGCTAGGGGATGGGGTTCTTGCCCAAGCTGTCCCTGTACTCTCAAACCTAACCAGAGAAGCTTTGTTTTGCAACAGAGAGCAATTAATACAGGTGCCCAAAGATGGTCAGAGTGCAGAGAATGGTGTGACTGTGGAGTGCTTGGCCCTAGTCAGACTTCTAGATCACAGATGCCCATCCCCACGTGGAGTATTACAGAACAGGAAGCATAGAGACTCTAAGAGCCCGAAGTCAGTGAGGACTGCTGCAAAAACTGTCTTCTGGGCATAGCAATGTGGTTGCCTGAACAAAACCTACACAAGGTCACTGAGCGGTGGTGATGCACCCCTTTAAGCCCAGCATTTAGGAGGCAGAGGTAGATGGATCTCTGAGTTCAAAGCCAGCTTGGTCTATAAAGTGAGTTCCAGGACAGCCAGGGCTACACAGAGAAACCCTGTCTTGAAAAACCAAAAAGCAAACAAAAACCTACACAAGATCAAGCCAGTCAAAATCCCACATAGATAGGGGAGGGACTCAGAAAACCCAGCCCTAGCTGCAGAGCTTTGTCTGTTGGGTGCTGCTGGAATATGGAGGGTTCCATTTTCTTTAGAGAAGTGGCCCCAGTTAGGGTACCTCTTCTCCAGTGTGTGACCCTACATCCATGCACCTAAGCTGTACAGCACTGACTGGGACATGAAGTTGGGAGAGGGGAATATCAGGGAGTGGTCCGTGGAGAGTTAGAGAGGGAATGGAGATTGACATTGTTGAATTACTTTGTATACACATACATATATGAAATTCTCAAAGGATGAAATTTAAACACTGGTATAAGGTGTGGAGGGAAGAGAAGGTAATAGAATTCATGTGGCATGACAGCAGAATAGAAAATTATTTGGGGTGAGGAAGAGGACCAGGAAGGGGTGGGAGATCAAGAGTGATGATGGAGGGCAGCAGGAAGAGAGAAAAAAGTACAACATAATAATATATGAATGTGTCATAATGAAACTCATCATTTTCTATGCCAACTTTAAAAAAAATAAAAATGCAATTATCTGAAAAACTGAAAGAAAAAAATAGATGGGACCCGGTAGTGAAGGCCTGTAATCACAATATTTGAGTGGCTGAGGCAGGAGGGTAACAAGTTCTAGAGCACCTGGGCTTTAGAGTGAGTTTAAGGCCAGTCTGGGCAACTTAACATGACCTTTCCTCAAAATAAAGATGTATAAAAGAGAGCCAGGGATATAGATTATCAGTAAAGTGCTTGCCTGGCGTTCAGAAAATCCTGGGGTTTCTCCAGCACACTCCCCCATACATCATACAAACAAAACCCAACATTACCTGCGATGGTTTCTTAAACTTTTTGTCCTGTGAAATATTTAAATACCATAGAACTTATCTGCTTCTCGGAAGTTTGAAATAATCAATTTACATATAAAAATGGTCCTGGATATTTTTTTGAAGTGAGGCTCTCTGATAGGTATGATTCTTTGAAGAGGAGCTTTGCAATGTAAAAACCACCATAATCCATTTAAAATAGATAGAGGCTTTTAAAATGAACAACAACAAAAAAAAATCAGGAAAGAAAAAGTGACCATTTTGTCTTCTCTTAGAGGGTAAATCAGAGACAACATTTCCCTTTTGAGTTGGACTACTGAGAATTATAGGCGTATGCTAACGTCATAAAATGATCAGCCAGAGCAAAGAGCAAGCCCCTGTTCTCTCATTTACAAGATTGGTTTTAAAAGGAAATGCAGCGTGTGGAGCAGCAAAGAGAAAAACAAGGTAACAGGAAAAAAAAAAAGCCATGGCTTCCTGGCTTTCTGTGGGGGAGGGGACTCAGGCTGTGCACTTTCTTCTGGGGTTTTCATTTTTACTTTGGTTTAAATTATTTTGCACATAGAAATGGTGAGGCTCTGGTATGCTGTAGCTTATACCTAGTTTAGAATAGACATAGCTTCTTAAACCATGGGTCATAACCCCATATGGGATCTCATAACTGTGAGGGTTGCAAAAAAATCGGCACTAATATGAGGTTTCTGAACAAGAAGAGATGAAATTTTAATTGAAACTCAGATACGTAATGAACCCATGGTGTTTCTGGCAGTGCTTTGTCATGTTCATCATCAACCTCAGTGCAGCCTTGTTCCCGAACACACGACATGTGCACACTGCACAGTACACGCTGTCACACTGTCCACACAACAAACACTTCCCTGAAACGTCGAGACTCGAACTCAGCACTACTCACTGTATACTATGGATTGCAGTGTTTTCACTGCACATATAAAGTTTTCTGTCCTATAGAAACATAATGGTCTCATTATGGAAAACAAAAATAATATTTCTCTATCATCATTCCTCAGCATGTGAGTATCTCATTAGTATATCTTTTGAAAATACTGTGTCAGAATATTTGATTTAAAACTTGCTATTTGAGTTGCTGATTTGAATTTCACTTTCTAAAAGGGTGTTAGGGCTGCAGAAATATCTCGGGTTGAGAGCACTTGTTGCTCTTGCAGAGGACCCAATTTGGGTTCCTAGTACCCATGTCAGATGTCTCACAATTGCCTATAACTCCAAAGGGAGGTGACACCTTCTTCTGGCCTCAGAAGGTACCTACACATGTGGTATATACTCACACAAACACGTACGCATACACAAAAATAAAAATAAATCTTTAAATAATATTAGACAACTTTTGGCCTGGGATCAAAACAGAATTTCCAAAATTTTCCAAAATGGCTCTAAACATACTTCTGCCATTTTGCACAAAACAGCATTCATAACAATAAAGTCAATATATTAATAAACTCTGAAAAATGTTGATGGTACTATAAGTCCTACAATGCCAAATACCCAGCCCCAAGATTCAATTCTTTATGTAAAAATAAACAAGAACATCCATCTTGTTAATGCAAATTTGCTTTCATCTATTAATAAATGATAAAAATATGTATACCAAAGACTTTCTTTAAAATATTTAGTAGTCATTATCAGTAACTGTTTCATCTGTGTCCCTATTTTATATGTCTATGTACTTGGGGGTCTTGTAAAAGTATATTAGGCTAGAAAGGATCAGAGGTGAGGAAAGGTTATGAAGCCCTGAAATAGAAGATACCTTCTTTTCTGGATTTGCCCTGTTTTCATGTTCAATGGGCTTTACCTAGAATTCTGCAAATCTACATTTACCATCAAGTCCCATTTTTACTGTGAGCAAAAAAAACATACATCTCCTGGATATGTTTATTGCTTATAAATTAATTTGGGGGGAAAACTTAACTACTAATCTAGATTATTCTCTATGATCCCTCCCAACACATGTGAACACACACACACACACACACACACACACACACACACACACACACACACACACACACCCTTAAAATATGCCTCTAAATGTTATATGTGACCCCACAATTACACAGGGTAGAACTAATAGCACAGCAGTTTTGACATGAAACAGAACATTCTGATAATCAGAGATAGAGTTATACCGAATCATCTCACCAGGAGGTAATGTCCATGTTACTGGAACTGGAGCCTCAGCATCTCACAAAGAGGTTTTCAGGTCATTCAAGCACCCAACGGGGCCTTAGAAGCATCCCAATTCTCTTACCTGAGAAATTAAAAGAACAAGAGAAAGTTCTCTAGTTTGAGGACAGAAAATGAACATAAAAAGATTCAATATTTGTCCTTCTTATCCAGGTAATTTTGTTTAATATGGTGGTCTCTTGTTCCATTTATTTTCCTGCAAATAACATATTATATAATGTACAACTATTCTATTCACCTACTCATGGGCATTTAGGCTGATTCTATAGTTTAGTTACTATGAACAGTGCTGCAAAAAACATGAATGGGCATTATCTGGGCAAGGTGGAGCACATCTTTAATCCCAGCACTCAGGAGGCAGAGACAGGCGAACCTATCTGAACTTGAGGCCAGCCTGATGTACACAGGGCATTCTAAACCAGTCAGAGCCACAGGTAAGATTCTGTCTATAAAAAAAAAAATGTTTTTAAATGGATGAGCACAGGCCTCTATTATATTCTGCCCTTGATTCCTTCAGATATACTTCCAACAGAAATATAGCAGAGCCATATGTAACTTTGATGTGAGTTTTTAAAGGGCCAAGAGGACTCACTAACTTACATTCACACGAACAGTGTATAAGGGTGCCCCCACATCCTGGGAAGCATTTGTTGTTTCCCAACTAGAGTAAGATGAATTCTGAATGTAGTTTGATTTGATGGCTAATGATGCTGAACATTGGTATATTTTTAGCAAATGGTACTTTTTCTTTGCAGAACTGTGTTCCAGTCAACTGTCACTTATTTATTTATTAGATGACTTTGTGCTTTGGTGTTTTAATTATTCTTTTAGTTCTTTATATATTCTGGATATCAATCCCCTGTCAGATGTATAGGTGGCAAAGATCTTTCTCCCATTCTTCTACCCTAATTGTTTCCTTTGTTGTGAAAAACCTTTTGCATTTCATACAATCCCATGTCAGTTCTCGCTATTATTTCCTGAGCTGTTAGAATCCTATTCATAAAGTTAATGCCTATTCCTAGATCTTGAACTGTTCTCCAATAGAAACAAAAGCATCAGAGTAAGTGGAGAACTACTTGGGAAGACGAAGAAAAGGAACGCAGACAAGAGAGGGTAACAGAAGCATGGACATGATCAAAGTACATTATACACAGCTGTGGACAGGCCGGAACAAAGCCCATATTTTGTACAGCTAACATAAAAGAGAGCAGATAAGACAGATAAAACAGAGATCTCTGCGTTCTGGAGAAGGGTTTCTAGGCCCCTTTGATCCAACTGGGTCCTCTTTCTGGGACCGCATAAATGCCAGTCCTCTCCCCAACCTTGCGCAGTCTTGAGATTGGTGGAGCTGAAGAAGCAGCTGCCCCACCACTAGCATGTTCATTTCAGCCTTTGCTCCTAAGCACAAAAGTGCTACTTCAGCCTGGGTTGGAGAGTCACTCAAGGGACCTATTCTAATGGATACCCAGAATGGCAGGAACATATTCTCAAGTGTGTAAACAGTGCCTCTGAAATATTTGAGGGAACTTGGAAATAGCTTCTTCTCCTGAGTATCCTTTTCAGTTCAACAAAATAGAGCAGCTCTAACACTGCTTGTTAGGCGGGGCCTAAAGAAGATCCAGCAAGGAGCCCTAAAGTAGCTAAAACTGCCATTGATAGTTTCCAAGGAGGCCTAACCTGAGTTGAAAGCATTACAGATCTGCATGACTCCCTCCCCATCCCACGTGGAAACTGGGTGGGAGTGGCCTAGATAGAGCACAAGGCAATGGGGAGTCTTGAGAGGTGAGCTTGGATTTCTGCAAGGCACTCTGAAGGGAAGGGAGTGGGCAGACTTAGGCAAACACAGGAAGTGGCAGGGCTTGAACTTCTAGAATGTGCTTCCCTTTACCCTCAAAAATGTTTCCCTTTGCTTTGGGGACCATCCTTCTGTCATCCTCTTGGAATGGAAGGGGTCTACCACCAAAGCCTTCCCCCTTCAGGCCTGCCAACCAAAGTGCAGCGGCCTAGGTCCACCCACCCAGGATGAAACTCAGGATTTGATGAACTCGTGCACTTTGTTACTTAACTGTTATTTTGGAACTGGGACCATCTCGAACCCAGTCTGTCTGTGATTATCAAGCAAATATTCGGAGTCTGCTGGCTGCACTTACTAAGGATGACTCTTGTGAAGTCACCATGGAAAGTAACCAAATTGAATCAGTGCCTAGGAAGAGGCTATTAAGACCCTCCTGTGACTGGAAATGCATTTAGAGTTCTTAGAAAGGCTCAATCAGAATTTTATTTGAAAGAAGGAAAAAAAAAACAGGTAGCAACAACAGTGTTTCCCTGTGCTCTGATTCTATGCTAATGAAGCAATGTTACTAGGTTTCTCAGCTACTGAAAAACCAATACTCAGTATGTTCTGGTCCCATTATGGATGCCTCCCTAAGGCATAGTAAATGAGATTTAGGGAGTCTGTGTCCGTCTCAGGTGAATTGAGTTCGTCTGTTCCCAGGAGTGCAAGCATCACTGTGCATACAGGAAGTATATAGGGGAACCTCCTAAACACCAGCTAGTGCAACAGCTTTGGGAGCTGCCTGTCCGTTAGGACCCGGCCCCAGCCACCACTCCAAGACTCAAATAAGAGATGTTTCTGCAACTTGCTCACCTTGGAGGGAAACACATCTTAGTACTAACAGCTTAGAACCTTACTCTTAAGGGGCTTGGGGTGTAGCTCGGATGACAGAGTGCTTGCCTAGTATTCATGAAGCCCTGGGTTCGCTTCCCTTCACCACATACATTGGTACTGTTCCACTCGCTCCTTATCGGAACCTGGCCTGAGATAGAACACTCTGTTTAAAACACACACACACACACACACACACACACACACACACACACACACACACACACACCTACTCTATAGTCAATAGCTTCCATTAAGTTTGTCAGAGTAGGGCGTGGTAACACATGCCTATAATCCCAGTACTCAGGAGGGTCAGGCATGAAGGCCTCTGTGAGCTTGGGGCCAGCCTGGGCTACCTAGTGAGAGCCTGCATCAAAACAAAGTTGTCAGAAGAAAGGAGCTATCAGAGTTAGTTTAGGGTTGATGAAGCCACTGGCATGGCAGAGGTTGGGGACCAGCTTGCAAGGAGAGAGGAGAAGCAAGAAGATGGAGTGAGAGGTTTCTCTGAATGTGAAACACACGATGCTGACCTGGACTGAGGCGGCGGAAGCAGCGGCGGCAGCGGCGGCAGCGGCGGCAGCGGCGGCGGCAGCAGGAAGAGAGAACAGTGTTATGGACCCTAGGAGTAGAGTAATTGTTTCTGTGGAGTGTAAGGACACAACAGGCCAGAGGCTGAAGAACTCAGGGGAAAAAATCCCTCACTTGGAGTTGGAGAGATTGCTCAGTGGTTAGGAGCTGTGTGTAGGAGTCTTGCAGAGGACGTTATTTCAGGTGCCTCCCCAACAGCCTGCAATGCCAGTTCCAGGGATCTGACCCCTCTGGCCTCCATGGTAACTGTACTCAAGTGTACATACCCACATAAACATAAATAAAAATGAATATTTTTTAAAAACCAATATCCCTCACTTCAGACTAGTAGTAGAGTGATTGCCCAACATGTATAAAAATCCTGGGTACTGTTCCCAGTACTACAAAAACATCCCTTAAATTCTCCATCAGGTAAAAATGCAACCTTTGCATATTATTTTTTTTAACCTCTGAGATAAACTAAAATCAGACCTGTGTGTGTAGGGGGTATATAGACAATCCTAGGGGAAAAAAATGGGAAACTACAAGGAAAGGGAATCAGTGGCTAAGGGACCAAGTGTGAATGCACAGATTATTCAAAGTATAACTGCAGTTAAAATGTAAATAGACATCATCACAATGAAGTCAGTAGCAAGCCAAGCGTGTCGACAGCCAGCCAGCAGTAAACTCAACAGTGTTGTTGCCAGATTCCGAATATTTGCTTGATAATCACAAGACAGGAGCCTCACAGGACAATGTAGGGAGTGCTGGCATGCTATCTGTGTCCTTCTTCCTGTAATTCTACAGCAAATAGCTGTTCGACTGCATGCATAGCCTCCCTCTTTTTTCGTGTACACATCCCACCCCTTTTCAAGGGAAGCCACGAGTCTCAGCAATAACAAAGTCTCGATCCGCATTTGAAAACAATATTAATTTTCCCTGAATTCAGACTTGCAGTGGATTCTGAGTTTTCTGTCATATTGCCCAGCAGTGCCCTTCTTCTGTCTCTACTGATGCAGAGACCTGAGATCCACACTACAATGCCTTATCTAAAAACAGAACTGAAAGCCCACTGACACAAACAAATAGAAGCCAGAGCGAGGAAAGTCAGTATCTGTTGTTTTCGCTTCTTTCCCCATGTTCTTTCTACTGTATTCTTTGGGCCAGGTCAGATGTTTAGTATTAGTGTACACTCATCCTCACCACCACTTATTCATGGGGAACACATTTCAAGGCCCCCAGTGGATACTTGAACCTGATATATACAGAGAGCTAGATAAATGGATAGATATAGATAGATAGATAGACAGACAGACAGACACACAGACAGACAGACAGACAACAGACAGACAGACAGACAGACAGACAGATAGATAGATAGATAGATAGATAGATAGATAGATAGATAATGCCATCCTCCATACATCACACTCATGACAGAGTTTATAATTTATGTGTAGTAAAAGATTATCAATAGTTAGTACTAAGGGAAAATTATATATTAAAACAAAAATTAATTAAAAAGTGTAAATTCTTCTGTAACTTTTTCATGCAGTAATTCATTTTAGTATCAAACTTTGATTGATTGAAACTGTAGAAAGTAAAGTCATTGGTAAGAAGACATTACTGTAATTTCATGCTCCCCCCCCCCACCGTGAACTTAGAAAATCTGCTGTGGAACAATCCTTTTCTACACTGTGAATATGTATTACTCTCATTGGTTAATAAAAAGCTGACAGGCCGGTAGCTGGGCAGGAAGTTAGGTGTGAAAGCCAAACTAAGAATTCTGGGAAGGAGAAGGGCAGAGTCAGGAGTCACCAGCCAGACACAGAGGGAGCAAGATGACAAGGCCATACTGAGGAAAGGTACCAAGCCACATGGCTAAACATAGATAAGAAGTCTCCAGGGACCAAAACAGGGAGAAACGAAAAAGTGCTGTAGGAATAGACAGCAAAAGCTAACAGGGGGTTTCTCTTAGTTTCTGAAATAATGCGTGGAATTTTCTCCAGGTAATCAGTAGTGATCATATATTACATTTTCTTCTGTATTGTATTTTAATGAAAACAAATCAGTATAAAGAACCATTATATCATAAGAGATTCATCAAATTAAAGCCAGGCGGTGGTGGCGCACACCTTTAATCCCAGCACTCAGGAGGCAGAGCCAGGCAGATCTCTGTGAGTTTGAGGCCAGCCTGGGCTACAGAGTGAGTTCCAGGAAAGTCACAAAGCTACACAGAGAAACCCTGTCTCGAAAAACCAAAAGAGAGAGAGAGAGAGATTCATCAAATTAAATCATATTTTTCTGCAAAACTAACTTGTTATTTTACATAGTTATTGTTGTTTTTTTCATACAATATATTTTGATCATATTATGTCCCCTCCCTCAAGTCCTCCCAGAGTCTCCCTACCTTCCTACCCACCCACTTTATGTTTTTTCTCTGGAAGAAAAATTCCAAGAAAACAAGACAAAAATCACCAAACTATAACAAAAAAAGAAAAAACACACAAAAACATGAAGTCTGTTTTGTGTTGTCCAACTGCTCCTGCACCTAAGGCCTGATCTGGTATGTAGTTGATGTATCCAGTGTCATTCCATGAGAGAAAACTGAGTTTCCCTCTCTCGGCAGCTCTTAGCTGCCAATAACTTCTTGGTTAGGGGTGGGACTTTGTGCTCACTCTCTTGTCTCCATTCTGAGATTTTTGTCTGGCTTGAACCCGTGTGGTTCTTATGCATGCTGTCACGGTCTCTGTGAGTTCCCATGTGTTATCAGACTTGTTGCGTCTGGAAGACACTGTTTTCTTGGAGTCATCCACTACTGCTGGCTCTTATAATCTTTTTTTTTTTTTTTTTTTTTTTTTTTTTTTTTTTTTGGTTTTTCGAGACAGGGTTTCTCTGTGTAGCTTTGCGCCTTTCCTGGAACTCACTTGGTAGCCCAGGCTGGCCTCGAACTCACAGAGATCCGCCTGGCTCTGCCTCCCAAGTGCTGGGATTAAAGGCGTGCGCCACCACCACCCGGCGGCTCTTATAATCTTTCCACTTATTCCTCCACATAGCTCCCTGAGCCTTGAGGGGAAGGGTTTAATATCTGCCTGTACCAAACATTGCCTTAAGTGCTTTGAATACAGAACTAAATTTTATATTTACTTAATCCAATGAGTATTATAATATACTATTATAATAATCAATATATGGTATTATATAACAATATTCATAATACAATTATGTTATCCATTATAATATATAATATACTATTGTAATCTCCATCCTACAGATAAAGAAGCTGGTGTACGGTAGTGGTTAATAACTGGCCCAAGGAATTTAGAGACTGTTCTTTCAAGAAGTTTATATAGAATGCAAAGAGAGAACAGGAACTCATAGAGGAGCAGGATGTTCAGCTCTTCTACCACTGTTATTGTCAGTATTGGATGGATCCCTTTGTGATTTGAAGAAAGAAACTAGGAGAGTGGAGATGCTTGATCTCACCAAGAAGGCCAGAAGGGGGTATATCAAGAAAGCATATATATTCAGCTTTTTCTAAGAGAAAGGTACCTTTTTCTCCTTTTCCTGATTTTAATAAGTTATCATAATATTTTAAATTCATTTTTATTTTACTAAACTACTATGATACTTAACCATCTAAAAGTTATTAGCTTTAACCCATCTGTTTAGTCAGTATCTATCCATCTGCTTTCATTTTCCCTTTATTGAGAATCTCATTCATATATGTAATGCATTTTGATTAACTCCACCTCCTCCCTCCCCTCCAATTCTCTCCTATCCCCCGACTACTTTTGATTCCCAAGTTCATGTGCACTTAAAAAAAAACTCCCTGAGTCCTCTTAGTGCTGCGTGTGTGTGTGTGTGTGTGTGTGTGTGTGTGTGTGTGTGTGTGTGTGTGTGTGTGTATGTGTGTAGGATCATCTACTGGGGTGTGGGTTGCCTCTCATGAGCCTAGGCTCTCAGGGGGCTAGCCTCTCAGGGGCTGCAATCCCTGAAGAAAACGGACTCTCCTTCCCCGAGAAACTCTCAGCTGTCAATAGCTCCTCAGCTGGTAGTGGAATCCCATGAGTCCCCTTCCTATCCATGCTGGGATTTTGGCTGACTTGGTCACATATGCAGTCACTGCTGCTGTGAGTTCATGTGGGCAATGTTGCTAGCATGTCTAGCAAACACTCTTTCTCTACAGACATCCACTACCTCGGGTTCTTACAATCTATCTGCCCCTGCTTCCCCGGTGATCCTGAGCCTTAGGGGAAGCAAGTGTGATATGGCTGTCCCATTTCAACCTGAGCGCTGCACAGTCTCTTAGTGTCTTCATGCTGACCAGTTGTGAGTCTCTGTATTTATCACCATATACTGTAAAAGGGGGCTTCTCTGACATCTCTAGGCGATGAAACAGCACACTTCTTGTTCCTCTGGTTCTTATGATCTTTCTATCCCTCTTCTTGCTATGATCCCGGAGCTTTAGGTGCAGGAATTGCATTGTAGATGTATCAGCTGGGGCTGGGCACCACAGTCACTTGTCCTCTGCATTTTGATTGGTTGTGGCTTTCTATAATGGTCTCTGTTTGTTGAAAAGGAGCCATGTTTTTGATGAGGAGTGAGAGGCCACTTACCTGTTGGTATAAGGATAAATACTTAGGATGTAATTAGGCATTGTGTTCTTTTAGTAGAGTGGTGGTTGTAGGTTCTCCTCCGAGATCCATGACTTCACTAGCTCTGGGTAGCTGGCTAGGTTTCCAGTACCAAGTATGATTTACCTCTAGTTGAAAATGCTTTAAGTCCAATCAGAGAGCTGTTGGATACATCAAGGTTTGTATGCCACCCTTGCACCCTTAGGGATAGTTTGCCATGCTGGTCGTTGTTTTGGTTCACGGGCATCATAGCTGTGTAGGACTACTGATTGCTTCCCTCCCTTGGAAGTCTGTATGACCTTTCTAGTGCCTTGAAATCTAGTCCTCAGGGAGGAGGCTAGAACCAGCTCAGATTCTCCAGGTCCTTCATTCAAAGCATATTGTGTCTTCAGTAGAGACTTACCTTTCACTCTTGGAGGCAGCCTGGGGCAACTGCAATAGCTTAGAATGGTTTGGGATCTTCTTGGACAGCTCTGACCAACAACTCAAAAAAGAGCTTCTCATGCCTAGTGCCTGGTATTGGGGGAGCATTGTCAGCCAAGAAGAGAAATTTTCATTTAGACTATATATAATTTAAGTAGATAAATAATATGATTCTTTATGGCTTTTACAAATGTCAGAAAAAACTACACTTATGAAGTCTCATCAACCTGACTGCCTAAAAAAGACCTGAACAAGGGACAACATCAATAATCATGCTAACATGGAAGAAGGAAATCTCATGGGGCCTCAACCCTAGACAAAGAAGTACAAGCACTAAGGCAGGAGAGCTAGAGAAGTACTCTTCCCCAAGGAAGAGCCCCACCAACTGGTTATCCAATACCAGGTGACTAGCCCTGAAATAATAAATACACAAATAACTTGCTAACTGAGCAGATTGTGCTTATATATTTATAACTATATATACATATATGTAACAACAATTAAAGAAATAGAGACCATGAATTTGAGAGAGAGCAGGGGGTGATGCATGGGAAGGTTGGAGGGAGGGGAGGGAGGGAGGGAAACAATGTAATTCTAGCTTAATTTCAAAAAACTAAGATAACATATATGGACTTAGAAAAGGAAGCTTCTCTGGTGAGAACTGAACGATGAACTACTCTATGGGTGTAATGATAAGAATTTAGTAGCAGTTTATTAATATGTCATTTAGCAGAATAAGAGTATGTGGGTCTTCCCTAAGGCCTATGTGTTGCATTTGTTTAACTCTGTGAAGCTTTGTTACTGTGCCTGTCTGAAACACCTGATGGTCTAATAAAGAGCTGAACAGCCAATAGCAAGGCAGGAGAAAGGATAGGTGGGGTTGGCAAGCAGAGAGAATAAATAGGAGGAGAAATCTAGCAGAAAAAAAGAACAAGGAATGAGAAATGAAGGGGCCAGCCACACAGCCACACAGCCAGACACGGAATAAGAAGGAAAGAAAAGATATGCAGAAACAGAGAAAGATAAAGCCCAGAGGCAAAAGGTAGATGGGATAATTTAAGTTAAGAAAAGCTGGCTAAGCCGGGCGTGGTGGCGCACGCCTTTAATCCCAGCACTTGGGAGGCAGAGGCAGGCGGATCTTTGTGAGTTCGAGGCCAGCCTGGGCTACCAAGTGAGCTCCAGGAAAGGCGCAAAGCTACACAGAGAAACCCTGTCTTGAAAAAAAACCAAAAAAAAAAAAAAAAGAAAAGCTGGCTAGAACTAAGCCAAGTTAAAGCTGGGAGTTCATAAGTAAGAATAAGGCTGTATGTGTGTGTGTGTGTGTGTGTGTGTGTGTGTGTGTGTGTGTGTGTGTGTGTGTGTGTGTTTGGGGGGGAGGGGGAGCTGGGTGGCGGGCTCCTCACAAAGAGCCAAAAGAGTAAAAAAAAAAATCAACTACACCTATGACCTAGCCAATCATAGGTTTTTGGCCAGTTAACAGTACCAGACTTGAGTTCTGTCTTGTAGAGTGGACCTGAAATCCAATAAGAAAGCTTAGTTATTCCTGTAACATTTCTAACACTAGTGCACCAGTGGGGCATATCTTGCCAGACCAGTCATTATTATAACATCCCGGGTATATAGCTGGGTAGGTCTGTTGTTTTTAATTGTGAGTGTGCATTACATTTCCTTTATCCATTCATCTGCCAATGGCTACATAGGCTTTTCCACAAACTTGCACTGTTGTGAATAGTGCCACATTAAACATGTGGTATGCTGACTTGGATTTCTTCACGCATATACCCAGAAGTGGTATGCTAGACCATATGGTATACTAGACCATAGTTAGTGGCTGCACTCGTTTACCACCCTACTAGGTTCATATAAAGGTTCCTTCTCCCTCCTCTTCACCAGCATTTGTTCTGTTTGTTCTCTTAATGATAGCCATCTCGACTAGAGTAGGGTGAAATCTCAGTGTAGTTTCTCTTTGCATTACCCTGGTAACTAAGCATGTTGAGCATTTTTTGTATATTTACTGACCACTTATACTGTACTACTTCTTTTAAGATGTGTGTGAGCTGGGCGGTGGCGGCGCACGCCTTTAATCCCAGCACCCAGGAGGCAGAGGCAGGCGGATGTTTGTGAGTTCAAGGCCAGCCTGGACTACAAAGCGAGTTCCAGGAAAGGCGCAAAGCTACACAGAGAAACCCTGTCTCGAAAAACCAAAAAAAAAAAAAAAAAAAAAAAAGACATGTGTGTTAATTCATTTGTCCACGTATTAATTGGATGCTTTTTTTTAATTCATAGATTCTAACTATCAATTAATGCTCCATTGTGTGTATAGCTAGCAAAGATTTTTCTCCTGTTGTGTAGGATGTCTTTTCACTCTATTGTTTCCTTTTGTGTTCACAGGCTGTTTGATTTCATACAATCTAATATTTTAGTTCTTAAAATTATTTCCTGTGCTATTGGAGTTCTTTTCAGAAAGTCATACTTATGCTTATATCTTGATTTTCTTTTCTCTTGGCAGATTCAACGTTTCACATCTTACATTAATGTCTTTGATCCATTTTGAGTTGATTTTTATACAAGATGAGAGAAGGATCTAGCTTCATTTTTCTACATGTAGCCATCCAGTTTTCTCATCATCATCTGTTAAAGGTGTTGTCTTTTCTCCATCTTTTTTTTTTGCTTCTTCATCAAAAATGAGTTCGTTGTAGCCATGTGGGCTTATCTGTGTCCTGCGTTCTATTCCATTGATGACTATGTCTGTTTTTGTGAGAAGACCGTGTTGTTTTAGTTACTAACCATCAATCACCACGACCTGCATGGCTTGGTCCTGGAAACCTGACTCCGGTGGCAAGAGAGTAAAGAACAGACACACGTACAGAAAATCTGGGGTCAGGTGGGACATGTGCCCTCTGACAGAGTGGTACCGACTATGGCACAACAACATGGCACCTCAGGCGTTTGTTATGTACAGCACAAAGGGAGGAGTTAGCTAGCCTTGGTAGGAGGACTCTGGAGGAGACCGATCTCCGGGTGAAACATCTAGAAGGAGGAAGCTGAAGTTGCTAGTTTGGCCCATACTGGTCAAGTGTTCACGAACACTTGCACACAATGCCAACATTACAGTTGGACTAGAGGAAGGCCTCACAGGGTAGAGGGTGGGAGGAGGTTTGTCATTCCCATGGGTCTGAGGCACTGGTCATTGACATGGCTGTGCCCATGTTGAACGGTACGTATTAACTCAGGACTTCACTCTCCACTCATTTCCTCAAGGCGTCCGCGGGCCCCCACAGTCAATAGTTAACTTTGATGTCAGATACTGGGATGCTTTCAGCATTGCTCTTTTGCATCAGGGTTAATTTGACTATTGAGAGGTTTTCTGTGTTTCCGTATGAATTTTAGGATTGTTTCTTTCTCTTTTGTGGAGAATGTTATTAGAATTTTCATGGGGATTACATTGATTCTGTAGATCCCTTTCAAAAATATAGCCATCACACAATATGGATTCTGTTGGTTCACGAGTATGGGATGTCTTTCTGTCTTCTAGTGTATTCCTCAATCTCTTTCTTCTTGTTCAGCCTTTCCTTTTGTTTCTGTCACCCCCTTTATTAAGTTTACTCTGAGGTATTTTATTTGTGGGCAGCTCTTACAAATGCCTCCCCTTAATTGCTTTCTCATCACAATTATTACATTGGTAAGGAAAGCTCTTGATTTTTGTGTGTTGATTTCATGGGCTTCCTTCCTTGATGGTCCACCTAGGGTCTGGTTAGTAAAGACCGTCACTGACAAGGAATGTTGCAGTCTGGAGCTGTGTCTGTCAGTGTGCCTAAAGGAAGGCAATGTGGGAGTGCTGGAAGACAGGCACAGCACTGCTGCTGGAGCCTCCCTTGGGAGGATCTGATACGTTACTAAAAAGACTAAAATATTCAAGAGAGACTTGGTTGATAAAAGAATCGCTTAGGAACCAACCAACTGCTTCAAATCTGCCTTGTTTTGCCAAAAGTGGGAAGCATCAGGTTCTGAACGAGTCCTCAGATGAACTTAGGTGAAGAAAGGCCTTATTTCTAAGGTGAGCTTCCTGGGGCACGCACTTAGAACCAGGTCTCCTGCCCTGGGACCAAGTTGCTATTGAGACTTTTGGTCTCTGTTTCTGTATCTTTACAACTGAATCCTGTTCCAGGTTCCAGTTAAGGGGGACATAGACAGGCTGGGGAAGGAGCCAGAGCCCAGGACTCGTAAGAAACAGTTGAAGAGAAGATTCAAAGCAATGTAGTTCGTATAGCTATGAAGGGGTGTTGGAAGCCAGGATGATCAGATTGTGTGTGATGGATGTTCAAGGGACGGAATCAGGACTCATAAGCAGATAGACACTATCGGGAGACATATTTTGGCTCAGTACCGGAAATTTACTTTCTAATAGAACTGATGGACCATAAATCAAAATAGACTTTTTGCGAGATGAAGAGGTCCCTAACTCTGGAGGAGTATGAGCTGAGGTGGATGACAATTTTATAGCAAGGCGCATTTAAGCATCCCATTCAACTTCGTAGCTAAAACATTCATTCCCTGTGTTTAGCAGCGTAGTTGCATTCCATAATCCTTGGCTTTTGTAGCCCTGGGCTTTAAAAGGCTACTTTAACATCTAGTAACCAGGTCACATCTAAATATAACTAGGAAATGGATGTTGGGGAGCACTCTCGATTTTCCCATAGGCCCCAATTAAGTCCGTACATGGCTCTCCTTTCTGCTACCATCACCTCTCCACTCTCAGACTGCCTTCAAAGTAGGACACTGTGCTGTAGGTCCCCGCTTTCCTGTCCGCCGAACAAAGCCACAGATTAGGATGTGGGATACAGAGTCATCAATAGATGACAAAAGAGCCAGCATGAGCAGGGAATCCAGAAGACGGAGAACTCTGACCAAGTTCCCAGAGCAGCTGTCCACGCACTAAACAGATGCTCCTTCAATTTCCCTGCCCAGGGATCTCATTACCATGCAGATTCTGATTCAGGACCTGGAGATTCTGCACTTCTAACAAGCTCCAGGCAATGCTGATGCTGCTGGTCCATGAATCTGATTCACATCAATAACAGGGCCATTATGGCTGCTATAGTTAGCATGGTGATTATCCTTCCCTGTGCTGTGGCAGAATTGTAAAATGCTCACCCAGAGTAGCACGAAGAGGTAAGGGAAGGCTCAACAGTTCTTGGAAGGGGATAAAAGGGTGAGCTGCTCTTCAGGTGCCCCTGGACTCCCTAGGCCCCATCTCATTCCAGCCCCAGCCCCTCCCCTTGCCAAAGTGAAGGCTTCCTTAGCACTTTCTTCACATTTCCCCCTTCAAAACAACGGATTTTTCTTCATTCAACATAAGCAGCAGCGGGGAGGGGGTGGGCTCTGTCTCCAACCCTCCTCCTCACAAATATACCAAACAGAACGTTTGCTGTCATCATTTTTGGCTAGTAGGTTATAGGAACAACCCCACACTGAAGTCTGCTTCCACAAGAGGCCCATACAGTAAGAAAAATGGGGATATTGGAAACAGCTTGGGCCTAAGTTTATCATCTCTGATAGGGACCCCACGGAATTGTCTTGGTGTCCTTGAAAAGCAGCTGTGGAGAGGAGATCCCAGCTTATGCTGTAGAAGATTGACATTGCACTTCATTGTCTCCTACTCTCGTGCCCTCTTTCATAACAGAGCACGAATAGCTCCCCAGAAACAATTGTGTTAACTTTCAAGAGTGGGCACCTCATCAGTGCACACAGCCAGCCTGGGCTCCAAGCCAACAAGCCTGCTGTGGGAAACACCAAGGATCTCAGGAGGGGAAAGGTTTCCGAGAATGGGCTGCATCCCTGGGGGAAGGAGAAGCTTCCCCGAGGGCTCCAGGACAGCACCCGCTCTTGCCCTCATGCTGTGTTCCACACAGTGGAAAGGTGGTGGACCTCCAGTCCAGTGACATGTTCTGTTGAAGTGGCTGTGAGACCCCCGTGAACCTCTCAGCGGCCTCCCCTTCACATTGTACTTCTGGGCTGGGTCAAACCTTTGGCTGGCTAAAATTTAGAGGTGCCAAGCCCTCTGCCAGCTGGCCCATCATAGATGTGCTGAGGGTGGTGATGGCAGCCCTAGCTGGGCACGAAGGTAGGCACAGAAATGAAGACATGCCAGGATGTTCTGGTGACTGCTGCTTGATAGGAATATCACAACTGTCGCTGAAATGTTGTAGTGAGTTTTAGCAATCGCTTACTTGGAGAATTAATCAGATAAGGTTGGAATTCCAGGTCCCCATTTCCTAGCACTGAGACTTTGAGAACGTTACTTTGCTGCTCCAGGCCTCAGTTTCCCCATCTGCAACCTACTTTCTAATTGCATGGCAAGGATGTAACGCTGTTTCTGTTTACGAATGCACTCATCACAGTGTACATGCTTTGTACTTTCCCTTGATGTGGAAAAATCCACTTATTACAGAAAGCAGAGACAGAGAGTCCAGTTGTAAAGTTTGGACAAATGCCAAATTGGGGGCCTCTAGATGCCATGCCCAAGAAATAAATATTAAGGCCAGAAGATTAGATAAAACTTTTCTATGAATCTGGGCACAGCAGTGCACGCCTTTAATCACAGATCTAGGGAAGCAGAGGCAAGCAGATCTCTGTGAGCTCGAGGCCAGCCTGGTCTACAGAGTGAGTTCCAGGACAGCTAGACCTAGACAGTGAGACCCTGCCTCAAACAAAACAAACAGACAAAAACAACAACAACAAAGCGCTTCTCTCTGCCTGCTTCACAGTGTGACAGTGTGCTGTTACAAACAGCTAGTCTCCTTGGTTCATGAGCAGCTTGGGGAGGATTCTTTATAGTCTGTCTTTCTTGTGAACAAAAGTCATTTGCAAGCCAGCTTGCCTGAGGAAAGTTTCCTGTGTGAAGCTAATTAGGCCAGGAAATGTTTTCAGCTCTGCTCCCCGACACCTTGAATCTTCACAGATCTTGTTCTTTGGTCCTTTCCTATTCCCTGCCCTTCGCCTGGCCAACTTCTACAGGCTGCCACCTCCAATGGCACTCAGACTACTAAACAGGACTGGATACTTGGGCTTCGCCTCAGCACTGCACACACCTGCATGTAACCAAACCCTTTCCCACTAGAACGAAAGCTCTCGGCTGAAGGACAGCGACTATTTGTTTATATCATGTGCCTGGCATATGGTATGTGCTCAAAATATTTGTTGACTGTAACCTTGGCAGTCACTTTGAACTCTGAGCTTCTAGACTAACAAGGACAGGCTACGCTCTCTCACACCCAATGGAACTGCTACAACTAACCAACCGGAGTTGAGTCTGGAAAGGCCCTAGGAAACTGAAATGTCACATTCTGTTTCTTCTCGCCTTCCTCAGTACATCCCCATTGAGGTAGTGACAGAATCCTTAACAGCCATTTGGCTTCCACAGCAGTGAAAAAGAATTAGCTCGCAATCATGACAGCTCTTTTGGGTTCTGACAAAGGAAAGCAAGCCAGGACGAACAGAACACCAGCCCTGGGAGATTCTGATCCCATCCAAAAGGTCCTAAATCCTGGATGACAAAGACCAAGTCTAACAACCCCAGTCTGGAATCTATGTTCACAGGTTGGCAGATGTGTAGGAGAGGCCTAGATTGGGGGGTCAAGATGACTCTGGCTCTGACTGCCAGGAGAAATGTGGTTTCTGAAGTTGGGGAGTCAAGAAGTCTCCCTCCTGCTGAGTGCCAGAGAAGCGTTCCAGAGTGAACAGGAAGTACGAAGAGAGAGAGCCAGCCCAAGAGGTAGCCCTGAAGGAACCATCCATCAGAGGCTCAGGTTGCAACTGCTCTTCTATGCATTGGCTTAAAAACCAAATTCCATTCTGGACAAATTTCCTTAGTGCATGCAAGCTGCTCTAATTTCAAGAATGTCAAATACACGGCCAAATGCAATTACATTTTAAGCACAGCACTCACTTGAAATATAGCACAAATTTCTAAACCAATTTTAATCACATTACAGAGAGGGCAGACATGCTCAGCAATCTGAAATTCCACCTTATCCAGAGAGCTTTCCCTGATTAGTTAGAAGAGTGGCCAATTCACTGTCTCTGCCCTGCCTAGCCTCCTGTTCACTCCACACTGTCAGGTTCACACTTAGCCTTATTCTTTGCATCGTGGACACTGTCCATTGTGCCTTTCTGCCCTCGCGTACCTGCTCACTTGACTCTTCATGTTCACATGATGTCTGAGCAGTATCTTGGCCGTCTCATTCCAGCACATCTCTATGAGCACAGGCTTGGCCTTGGGTTCCTTTTGTGGCAGGTTTATCCCATCCCCACCTGGCCCAGGTGCCGAATAGAAATTATTTTCAAATGAAGGCTCAAAGATCCATGACCAACCTGGGTATGCGCTGGGACAATGGTATGACAAGTAAATCCAAGCCCTCTCCCCACCTAGATGTATGTCATTCCTGTGAGGACAGTGTTTTAGAGTCAGTGTGCTCCCGAAGATGAGTGCAGCATTACCAGAGCTGTTTGGGAGCCTCTTCAGAAGCCAGCATTACCAGAACTGTGGGCTAATTCTAGGGTCTGAGACTTCCCACTGGGAAATCTAGGTTTTGATCTTGGTTTGCCCAGAACATGTCAACATCATCATCTAGGCCAGAAAGCTCTCCAGACGGCCCACTGTCGTCTGCCATGTCCACTTCTGCTGGCTTGGGCTTAGTGTGTTCTTTTTTCCCCTCTCCCTCTCCTTCCCTCCCCCTCCCTCTCCCTCTCTCTTTCCTTCTCTCTCTCCATTCCTCTCCCCCTCCCCCTCTCTCCTTCTCTGTGCATATGTGTACCCGTCTCCACCTTCTCTCGCTCCTCTGTGACCATCATCTCTGACTGCATCTCTTCATCTTAGTCCTCCCCTCCTCCTCTTTCCCATGTCAATCTGTGTCTCCCTCTGCCCCCACATCTCCCTGGGTCCACGATGTGTTTCCTCTCTCTCTCCTCTTTCTCCTGTCCATCAGTGCGCTCAGATGCAGAAATGTGCATTTCTCCTTTGATAAACCCACAACCTTAGAAAGGTAGTTTCACTTAGAAATTAGAAAAAGGCGGGCTAGGGAGCTGGCTCAAACTTGAAGTGTGCTTGGTGCTCTTGCAGAGACTCGGGTTCAATCCAGAACCCACATGGTGGATCACAACCATCTGTAAGGCCAGTTCTGGCAGTGGGGTCCAATACCATCTTCTAACCTGAACAAGAAGTAGGCACAAACATGATGCCCATATAAACATGGAGTCAAAACACACATATACATGCAATAAAACAAATATTTTTTTGAAGTTTTTAAAGGAGAAAGTAACAGAGCACATACGTCAGCTTCAGTCAGGATACTAACACAAACCACCTCAGTTCTTCCCACATGTGCTGGGGTCTCACCGCCTCTATTCTTCCCATGTACACTAGGGTCTCAGGGCTCCAGCTCCCAGCTCCCCAAAGGCCCTGCTGGGCTATTCATGAGAAAGATGGTAACTTAGCCAGGGCGCTAGCATGAAATGGAGGAAGAGAGGCATGGGAAGGCAGGCTAAAGGGAATGGACAACTTTCCAGGTCCATCCCTAGATTCCGGGATTTTACGATTTTGACATTCTTGAACCTGAAATGACCAGACAGAATTCCATTGTGAGCATTATACACTAAGAGGAACAAACTAGACCGTGTGCAGGTCAAAGTGAATAGGATGAAGCAAAGGCTGGAGACCTTGTCTTTGTCTCAAAATCAACACAAATTAACTGCCCACATGTACTAGATAGCAAGCCAAATAGTAAGCATACAGATTAACGAGGTATAGACTTCTGATTTCAGAGAACTCAGTTGAGTGACCAAATCCAGAAATGTCAGTTTAATACTAACCATTTACCGAGTGCTCACCATATGTCCCCCGCTGCTCTAAAGCTTCTGCATGTGTTAGTTGTTTTAAACTCCATTTCACAGATGAGGAAACTGAACAGCCGAAAGGTTACATTTGTTGACAACATAGTACCATGAAGACTGATTATTGAAAGAGTTGGGGGTGCCTGGAATAGAACATTCAAAGGAATGCTGAGTTTCTTGTCCTCAGTCTTCTGTCAGAGCCCAAGAGAACAGATGTATCTGCATTGGGAATCTATTCCCAACTGGATTCCTGGGGGACAGAGCTGGAACCCAAGACTTAGTACAAAGAGAAAAAAACACATCTGTCTTAGGAGTCAACATTGTCTGTGGTTAGAACAGGCTGCCAGGAAAGGAAGAGGTGCCTAAGCAGAGGCTGGATGGCCACTCAGGAAGAGAAGAGGACTCTTGCAATTCTGAGGAGCTATGTGTTTCCATTTTCTGGTGGCACATTGTCTCGAAGACCCATAGGCCCTAGGTATCAGCCATATGTTGACCGACAGATCAGCCTGCCCACTTCTGTACATGGGAAGGTACATGGTCTTCTCATGCTCCTCTTCCTATGTATATTTCCTATTTATCTTCCTGTATTCCCTTCCCAAGGAGTTTTAGGCCTTGTAGGAGTTCCCTCACAGCCCTCTGCATCTCCTGCTTAGGCCTAATGCTGATCTTATTGTTGTGGACTTGTAAATCAAGAGACAAGCAATAGTTGTTTCTTAATGGGGTGCTCAGTCCACAGCAGATAGCCAATTGGCCAGTCACCACTGACAAGATCCATGTAGCCTAAAGGTTCATGCCTTATACAGGGTATACTGTAATCACCTATTAGTTGGGCCCAGGAGCTCTTCCAACTGCCAAGGTACATACTCTGTCCTTTTCCCATGCTTGGCATACTCACAAACTCATATTGGAACTTAGCAGAACAGTGGTGAAAATATTGCTAGAAATAACCAAGCTTGTGTGGCCAGACAGTGTCCTCGAGGCCTGCAGGCTATTAGGTCCAAGGCCCAGATTTGAGGGGAATAGAGCAATGGCCCCACTGAAAGCTCCCCAGCTTGTCAGAATAGTCTACAGCATTGGACTTCTGCATACAGGGAGGCTACGCTCGAGAGTTCTCAATCTCACTCCTCTACCAAGAGAGCCTTCTACACAGAGAGCTGTAGGCCCCCAAAGGAGCTATGGTCAAGCCAGCACTGACAGAGACCCAGGGATCAGTGGCATATTGGGAAGAGGTCTGAATTATACAGTCCTAAGTTGTTCCTTTGAACGCTCAAATGCTTCACTAGAGGCTTAGAAGGGGAGGAGGTACCACCAAAGGGCTCTACTCCGTACTCCATGTTCCCAGCACAGGTGCGGTCTCTGTCTTGAGTTCACAGCCCCCAGCCTGGGCATAATCTCAAAGAGCCAGACAGGCAGAACTGAAATAAGACTCTCCTGGAGATCCAGAGATACCAAGGAAGGACTGTGGAGGGGTAAAAGCTGGCTTCGGAACTGGTGATGCCACGAGGTAGTTGCCTGTCACATTCTGGAGACAGTTCCAGGCCATCAGCTGAAGGGCAAGAAGCCTACCAAAAATGTTTCTCGGGACGGCTGCCAGTTGGTTTTTCTTTAGGTCAAGTTGGATATGCCAAGATAAAAAACACTCAAGTTGAATGTTGTCTCATGACTGTGCCCAGTTCAATTCCACTTAGTCACCTCTGGAAGCCAACTGGCAGTCATTCAGGGTAGAGATAGGGGATTTGATTTTAGAGGCCAGGTAGTCATCAGACAGGTTAAACTGAACTAGATGGTTGGTGGGGATAGAGGTCAGAAGGTGTTCAGAAGCCAGTTCTGATTCATGGCTAACTCTAGAAACTGGTGTGACCCATCCCACTTCTCATCGGAAGGTGACTACAGGCCACTGGGGCTCCAATGGAGCTGCCACAGGTTAGGGAGGATGAAGACAGAGATGAAATAAATGAAAGCCCTGTCCCAGGAGACCTTGTGCAGCATGGGCAAGCCATCTAAGTAAGGCCTCTGCCTCAATTTGTAGAAGGCCCTTATTGTCCAATGGCAAAGACAAGCTCCCAACTGTCCCAGGCACCATCAGAACATCAGGTGATTGTCTGAGGGCTTTAGACTCTCCAAAGAACAGGGTGTAGCCACCTACTCCCTAATGAAGCCGTCATCAAGGCAGTTTGGGAAGGTCTAGAATCCAAAGGTGACACAAACACGGAGCTGCTCTGTGGTTAGCCAGAAGAGACGGCCTAGAAAACGGGGCGCTAGGAGGAGGGATCAGGGCCAGTGAACTTGGTGAAGGGCCTTGGAGACTAGAAACTCCAGCTGATTATCTCGGAAGTTCAAGCCCCGAAGCCTTGCTGTGGCCTCAGTGGCACCCCCTCCCCTTGCTCCTAATAGGAGTTAAGTAGGTTGTGCTGTTCCCTACTCGGTGGGAGCCCTGCGAGAGAAGTGTGAAAGGCAGAGCTCCGGCCGAAAAGACTCACCCTGGCTGTTCGGACAAGAAAGAGAGAAGAGTACCCTTGAGCTAGAGAAACAGTGGAGCATAAGTGAGGAGGAAGCAAGGAAGCTCAGTTCGTGCAAAAGAAAGGCCTTGATCACCCCCTACCCAGTGGTGCTGCCCAATGTTTCCTCGCTCCGAGAGGTAGCATGTGGGGTTTGCCTCATAGATGAAACAGGAACTCGGAGAAGCTGGGTGACACGGCTGGTGTAGAGGACTTTAACCCGAGTCCGGCTGATTCAACGCCTATGCCCTTTCTACTATTTATCTTGCCTCCCTGAGTATATCTTTTTCTAGCTCAAAAAGCTCTTGTTCCCTATGGCAACAGGAAATTTGCTTCTGTCCACAAATGAATCAGGTGATCCTACAGTGCTACACAATTAATATGATCCTTGAATGCCTGAGCTGGAAGTGGCCTCAGAGGCCATTTCTCTCTGACGGGTCTCTCATTTTATAGCGAGGACAGCAAAAGGGTCAGAGAGGGCTTGTCCTGTCTGTAGGAGAGCAAAACTGAGTTCCTGCGCTCTGGTTGCTCGCTGGCTGAGGGAGAAAAAGGGTACCGCTAGTACAGCCATCCAGTTCTCATCCCTCAGGGTGGATGCTGCCTACCAATAGCCTCGTCTCCTTGGAGATTGGGCACCCACCCAGAGCACAAAGAACGTACTTCTAGACTTTTCCTAAGGAGGTTCTCCTCTCACTCCGTCCCCAAGTGCCCATGAAGTAGGACTTGTTGGGTAAAAAGGGTCTGAGGTAAAAAAAACACACTTTAAGTCCTGAGTTCATCAACACCTAGCCTAATAATCTTAAACAAGTTCTGTGACGTCCCGGGACCTGCTTCTTCCTGTGTAAAATACAATACCCACTTCACAGCATTGCTATGAAGAGTCAGCAGAGACATTTGTAAACAATTTACTACAAAACTATGCATCTATAATCATTGTCCCATTCTTATCCCCTGAAAATTTTCACATTTTCACCCTGGTCTAGGTCAGGAAGGCAAATTCTGGGCTGTCGGGGCAAAGTCGGCCTTGTGGCACAAAGGCTGACTTCCTCCTGCTGCCTGGAGCAGGTGGGGGTCTGGTTGGGCTCCTTCCTCCTAACTGTGAACACAGGACACTATGTCTTGGGTCCTTTTCCTTTACAGGGATGTATTTGTGCCACGGAGCACACGTGGAGGTCAGAAGACAACTTGTGTGAGTTCTTTCTTTCTACCTTGTGGGCTCCAGGGATGGAACTTGGCCTTGGGAGTAAGCACCTTTATCTGCTGAGCCATCCCGCCTGGTCTGCCTTTTTAAAGAGGCCCATTTTCAGGGCAGAAAGTGTTGATACTGGGTGGAAAAAAAAGTAGAGACCAGCATTCTCCCAGCCTCCTCCCCGACCCCCAGGTGTGGAATACAAGAAAGATGTAGTAAGAGCAAAGACCTTTGAAAGTACAGAGGGAGCGGGGAGAAGTTCCTGGGCTTTCTCAATGGGGTCAAAACTTGGGGAATTAAGAAATGAACAAACTGGAATGTCGTCTCTGGCTGGTCTGAAAGTTCCCTTAGTCCTTGAAGACTACTGTAAGAAAACCCCGCTATTGGAAAGGAAACCCAAGCTCTAAGTAAAAAAGTATCAAGGCGTTCTGGCTCAGAGATGCAGGCATGTCAGAGGATAAAGAACCAGGCTGAAGCCAGGACAGGCCTTGGCACATGGGTCTCCCCGGCCTTCATTGTACTCCTTCCCAGGCAGCTGGACCCCCAAAGGCATCAGTTGCAATCACTGCTTTCCCTGTTGAAAACTTGAGACGTCTCCACCACAGCTTGGTTGAATTTAGTCTCTTTCACCTGGCACGTGAAGCTTTGCAATCTGGGTCCTGCGCGTCTGTCTGTCTTTACTTTTGCGTTTCAGTCATAATTATTCCCAGTTCCTAAAATGGCTGAAAACAGCTATAGTTTCGTACCTCTATTTGCATACCCCATGCTTTATTCCCAGAATACTCTTTCCAGATTGACTAGCAGGCATAATCTGACCTGTCTTGCAAGTTGCTGCTGATAATGTTTTGGGGGATGGAATTCCTTGACCTCTGACTTTTTTTGGGCTTCTCCCTTCTGGTCATCTTACTGGCACCATACACACACTCCCTGGCCAGTTCCAGCATGTCTCATCGTGTTTAGTCTCATCCCTTCTCCAGATTTTCTTGAATTGAACCTTATTCTATGCCAGGCATCCTGCCAATGTTGAATCCTCACACCTACTCTGTGAGTGTAGTGCTATGATTATCCCCATCTTGCAGCTGAGAAAACCAAGGCTTGATGATCTAGGTCAGTTGGTTACCGTCACCCAGAATGCAAGATTAAGATGTGATGTGGTTTAGCCGAGGTGCTGAAGAACTCAGCCTTTACTCATTTGAGGGTTACAGTAACTCTCAGAGGAGCTTGCTGGAAAAGTGGAAGCCAAATCTCTTTAGGGCCCCTTGTCTTATTGTCCTAGAGAATGTAGATAATTACCTTGGGGATACCACAGTGGCCAGTATCTGTAGCCTTTTCCATCTGAAATAGAGAACACGGTGGAACAGGAAAAAAAAATGAGAACTTTTCTAAAGAAGAAAACAAAATACAAAGCTTCCGGTACTGATGGTGCCTAAATTAGGAGTCTGAACAAAAGCAGTGAGCCAAACTTAAGGTAAGGATGCTAAAACAATAGAAAAGACAAACAGTCGCGCGCACCTGGGCTGGGCGGACGCGTGCTTAGAGGAAAGCTTGCCATGAAAGGTTGGTGTGCAGGCGAAGCCAAGGGTGGATGGAGATTCAGAAGTTCAGGCTGCAACTGCCATCTGGTGGTCAGCCTTGGAGAAGCAAGTGAGTGGGTCTAAGGGTACATGTTTAAGGCACAAGCCAAGGAAAATGGGCCCTGGCTCAAGGCATTTATTCATTCACTTACTCATCTACCCATCTATCCATTTATTTCATTTCTTTATTCAAGAAAGGTGTTTTATAATAGACATATTCTGAAAACTAAGAATACAGCAGTGAATCATGAAGGAAAAAGCCTCATCTCAATGAGCTCACATAGTACAGGTGAGAGACATACATATGAGATGCTTTGTTAGATGGTGAATGACGGGGAAAAAGAAAGGGGAAAGGCAAAATCCTCTCCATTCTAAATAAAGACCTGCTGAGAAGCTGCAATTTGAAGGAAAAAAAAAAGACTAAGACTAGTAGGAGGTAAAGGAAGCAGCCATGATGATGCCTGGAGGAGACTGGTTCTGGATGAGAAAACAGTCTAGGAAAGACCTGAAGGTAGCAGCAAGTGTAATGTGACCGAAGAGCGAGCCATCAGGAAGCCAGTGTGGCTGGAGCAGAGGGAATAACATGAAAAGCAGGAGGATAGGAAAGGAACCCCAATGAAGTGGGCAGAGGTTAGATCACATGTGGTTCTGGAGGCCCATTCTTTTGTACTGAGTGAATGAGACAGGAAGCCGTGGGTGGTAATTGACTCAGGGCCACCTGATCTAGCAACTGGCACGTGGCACTCTGTCTCAAAAGCCTATGTTCTGTAGTACTGCTAGAAATAGACACACAGGTAGAAGAGAAAAGGGAACCCAGAAACAGACCTCCACACATTTGCCCAATTGATCTTTCTCTTCTGCAAAAGCAATTCCATGAAGGATAGTCTTTCCAAAAAGAAAAAAAGAAAAGAAAAAAGAAAAGAAGAAAAAAAAAGTAAATCAACTGGGCAACCAGAATCAAAACAGAAGCTACAGAGATGGTTCAGCGGTCAAGAGCACTTGCTACTCTTCCTGAGAACCCAAGTTTGGTTCCCAGCACCCACACAGGGTGACCACAAGCACCTGTAACTCCAGCTCCGGGGCATCAACACCACTATCTTCTGACCTTCAAGGACATTTGAACACAGGTGGTACACACACACACACACACACACACACACACACACACACACACACACACCATATGCACAAATGCACACATGCATTTTAATTTTAATGTAATATCGATATTAATTTAATAAAAATTAATATTTTAAAAATAAAATAAAAATAAATCTTGACTTAGCCCCATACTTTGTACAAAGATGAATTCAGCATGGATCATGCACTTAAAAGTAAAATGTGGGCCAATTAGATGGTTCAGCAGGTGAACACATGAGCCACACAAGTCTGACAACTTAAATCCCTTCACCAGGACCCATATGAAGGTAAAAGGAGAGAATCAACTCCATAAAATTGTCCTCTGAATTCCACACACATGTTGTAGCACAAGCATCTACATGTACACACACACACACACACACACACACACATCTTGCACATGCACAAAAATAAATAAATACATTTTTAGCGCAAATTTACAGAAAAAAGCTTTGAGACCTAGGGCAAGGTTTTAGGTGATATAAAAAGCATAATCAATAGAAGGAAATTGTGATGCCAGATTTCATCAAAATTAAAACGGTTTTCCAGACAAGGTAGCACACACCCTTAATCCCAGAACTCAGGAGGCTGAGGCAGACTGATCTCTGAAAGTTTGAGGACAACCTCGTCTACATAGCAATTTCCAGGACAGTTTTTGTCTCAAAAAAAAATTAAAAAGTTTGCTCAGTTAAAGACATGTTTTATTCATATAAAAACCATACAGAGCCGGGCGGTGGTGGCGCACGCCTTTAATCCCAGCACTCGGGAGGCAGAGCCAGGCGGATCTCTGTGAGTTCGAGGCCAGCCTGGGCTACCAAGTGAGTTCCAGGAAAGGCGCAAAGCTACACAGAGAAACCCTGTCTCGAAAAACCAAAAAAAAAAAAAAAAAAAAAAAAACCATACAGAAGTATAGCAGCTTTATTCTTAATACCCTAAATCTGGAAACATCCAAGATGTCCTTCATCAGGTGACTAGGTCAATAAACTATGGTATATCAATGGAATGGTGCTCAGCAATAAAAAGGATCAAGCTATTGGTACATTCAACAATTTGGATAAATCCCAGAGCACTGTGCTGAAGGGGGGTGGGGGGAGCCAGTCCCACAAGGTTACATACTATGTGACTTCATTTACAACATTCTCGAAATAATAAAATAATAGGGATGGAGACAAGAATTTTGGTTGCCAGGGTTTAAGAATGAGGAAGGAAATTGGTGACTGTGATTACTAAAGGTCAAAACAGGAAACCAATCCTGGTGATGCAGTCCTGCAATTCTAGCTACTCAGCAAGCTGAGGCAAGAGAATGTCAAGTTCAAAGCCAATCGGGCAATTTAGTGAGACCCTGTCTCAAGATAAAAAGTAAAAAAGAGCTCGGTGGTGGTAGCGCACACCTTTAATCCCAGCACTCGGGAGGTAGAGACAGGTGGGTCTCTGTGAGTTCGAGGCCAGCCTGGACTACAGAGTGAGTTCCAGGAAAGGCGCAAAGCTACACAGAAAAACCCTGTCTCAAAACAACAACAACAAAAAAAAGTAAAAAAGAAAGAGCCAGAGATGAAACTCAGCGGCAGTGTGCAGTGTGTATGCCTAGCAACTGTGAAGTCCTGGGTTCAATTCCCATTAGCAATAAATATATAAGTAAGCAAGCAAGCAACACGAGAAGTATTTGTGATGACTCAGTTCTGCATCTTCACTAGGGCCATAGATACTTGACTCTCCAGGTATGGTATTGTCACACCGTGCAGGGGTCTCTACAACCACCACGGCCAGCGGTATAATGATCTGTGGGAGGCAAGAAGATATTTTGGTTCAACATGACTTAGCCTGTGTTGGTTCAGACTTCATGAGTCTGACCTCAAGTAGATTATATTAAGCATATTTAAGCACAATTTGCTGAAAACTTTCCTGGTGATAATTAACTCAATTCTATGTACACAATAAAGCTTAAGACATGACTACATCAAAACTCTTTGTAAAGTACATATGATACTTTTCATAAAGATAGGTTCTATAGATCGACAAGCCCACAATAAGGGTCTCGGAGAGGATCTGGTGTGGTCTTAGTCACACAGATATCAAAAAGGTCACCAGGCTATTAACAATGTCGGCTCCCAGGCTTCTGGGTGGATAACAGGTTATGAATCTCTCCCTTTGAGAGGATAACACTGTGTATTTAATGTTCCTGTTTCCCCTAGTGGCTCTCACAACACAGAACCACACTAGCATGCACACTCACACACGAGTGAGTTAATATAAAGCTGATATATTTGCCACAAGCTCTATGGATTGCATCAAGGTCAGCTGACTGGTTTTGATATTGGCAAGAGGAGGGTAAGGACAGGACCTCTCTGGAACTTTCTGTGAACTATTTCCGAGCCGGCATTTAAGACAAAAATACTGCATCAACTCGGCTTGGGTCCCTGAACCCTTGTTTTAGGACAGGCCCATAGGGTAGAGGAAACTGGCTCAAACCAGTTGCCAAGGTACGCACATAACATACTTCCTCGTGAGCCAACCTGATGTCGGCCTGAGGGCCTAGCAACAGGTGCTGACAGAGTTCCTGATTGCTGTCAGAGTTCCTGATCGTGCCCAGCCAATGAGGGACAAACACACAATGCCACCAGGTTGGGACACAGACCTGGGTGCTGGGAGGAGGGTATATAAGGCCTTCACTGTTATTGAATAAACGAGTTTGCTGTTTGCCTTCAACTGACTCCCGGGGGTCTGTGCTGTTGGCACAGCGTCTTCTCACCCCCTTCCCTGAGGGAGCCGTTAGGATCCAGCGACAACTGGCTAGAACAAGGAAGGAAGGAAGGAAGGACAGACACAGAGATACAGTGAATCTGGGATGAGGTGGGGTTCTCTAACCATACTGATACCATTACCAATACTGCTGCCACTACCCCTACCATTGCACCCTGGAGTGGGACCCTGTTTATTAGGCATAGCACAGCAGGAGAGGTTGGCTGGTGTCACTAGGAGGTCTCTGTGAGTGAGCACTCTCAGGCTGTAAACGTCAGAAAGGAGAAAGCCACAGTCGCTCCTCTTTGCATACACTGATCAAATATTCATAATCTGACTTCTGAGACAAGCTTTGTCATTTCTCTCGGGCCTGCCCATACGAGTAACAGCTTTACCAGTCTCCATGCCCAGTCAGTCTCGGAGTCCTCAACAGCCGTGCCCAGGTCAAAACACACATTCAGGATTTTACTCGCTCAGGGCTTCCTCTGCTCCCCACCCAAAAACAAAACACCATGAGAAATTCTAAACAAGAAACTTAGGGTGTTAGATTTTTAAAAGAGTGTGAAGACCTGCACTATCTCAGTTTTAAAAATCAAGTGGGGAAAAAAAAAAACCCTCAACAGATTTGCTAGCATTTGTGCCTGCAAAAGTAGTTCCTCGTGGAGAGCTACTTATGATCTGACTTTAATAAGTGGATACTCAAGATGACAGTTCCTCCAACACTTATTCTACAAGTGGGAAAAAGAAGGCTCGGAGATGAGAGGCTACTTGTTCAAGGCTACATGGCAAAGAATAGTAGGAATAAAATCCGCCTGCTTCCCCGTTTCTGTAAGGAACTCGGGAGGGATAAGGGCAAGTGGGGACCTCTGCCTCAAACTCTGCAGAACCGCTAGTTATGAACTCCAGTATGCTAAGTACCTAGCCCAGTACCTGGTACATAGCCCGTACTCTTTAAGCCAACAGTTTCCTTACCCTCTTTGCTGAGAAAGCAAAGACTTCATCGCTAGGATGGACAGATAAAACTGCAGCTACTGCAGGGTGCCACCTCCAACTCCTACCCCCCCACACACACACACCAACACACACACACACACACACACACACACACACACACACACACACACACACACACACACAAAGTTCTAGAACTCTAGCATACAACAAACCTGGTGATATCCTGAGGGTACTTGCTGTCTAAGAGGGTCACCATGGAGATGACTGGAGAAGAGGGGCATTCAGTTTCTATGGTAACAGCCTGAGGAGCAAGGATGTGACTTGGAAGAAAGGCTGGGGTGCATGGAACCATTTCCATGGAGATGGGTAGGGGCCTCTCTGAGATTCAAAGGTAGGGGTAGGGTAATTTGAGAAGTAAAGCAACTTATCTCCATAGCAACAGATAAGGAAATGGTGGGGTCCTCCAGGGAACAGTTGTCAGAAAGATTTTTGTCTCTGATGCTAGAAAACTGCTAGAGGTTCTACTAGACAACATAAACTCATCTTCTGTGTCTCTAGTGTACCTGCATGATTGGGTGTAACAGACTCCAAGACCTTAGCACAACTGACACCATGTTTAAGGCACCATTCTGAATTTAGGACCCAGCACAGAGGCCCCAACAGCTGCCGAAAAATGGGAACAAAGTCCTAATCCATCAGAGACCTAGCCCATAGTTCCAAGATCCAGGAAAGTCCTAAATGTACTAACCTTGTTTTTTCTGGCTTCTGGAGTTTTGTTTCTCACTAACTAAAATGTGTCAATCAGATGTGTACATACATTATGTTCATTTGTACATAAAAGACAGAGGACGGTGAGGCTCAGGGCTGCATGATTTGGGTGAGTTCTCCCATGCAGCTGCTGGCCAGGAATACAGATTTCCTATTTAGCTTTACACGTGTCCACGCCTTCTCTGGTAGAATTAGCTCACAACATGAGGAAGACTGAACTAGTGGTCCCCTGTAAACTCTTTCAGAACTCTTGGTTGAAGCAGTACAGACATGATCTAAACTCTGTGAAAATTACTCTACAAACAGAAGAGACACAGTAGCGCTTGCTTGCCTTTCCTAGTCTGTGAGGGCAGGGATTTTTGCCTGTTCTCTTTATCCCAGGCCTAGAACAGGGCTTTGAACATAGCAGACATGATAAATGGATGGCAAGTCGTACATTTCTTGCTACTGCCATCAGTAAGTCTCCCGCTATTAAGATGCGCCACATCCCCTTTGTATACCGCCATCAGTCAAGACTTGGTTGGGGCATCATCTCTGATGAAAAGCCTTCCATTCCCACCCCCTCAAACCCTCCTCATGGGTGTTTCCATCCTAAGCTCTGGGTATCACTATAAAAGGTTTATTCACTCAACACGGAAGCCCGTCCTCTCACCTGGTTGTTACGGCCTCTGGTAGCAAAGCCCACACATGCTTCTATCCTAACAGCCAGCACAATGCCTGGCATATAAAAGGTTCTCAGTATTTAACCAAATTAAACGCCTTGCCCTGGTCACCTAGGAAAAGGTTTCCAAATTGAGAAGATGCCTCCATAAGACTGGCCTGTAGGCAAGCCATTTTCTCAATGAATCATTGATGTGAGAGGGCTCAGCCCACTGTGGGTGGTGCCAAGTCAGTGCACAGGGTCCCAGCACCTATAAGAAAGCAATCCCAGCAAGCCTTACAGTAGCCGGGAGTGTGGCCTGATTCAGGCCTATTATCTAACAAGCCCTTTCACTAACACGAGCCACCCTAACCATTCAGTCTTACTTCCTTTAACTTTCTATATACTTAGTAAATGTTAATTTTTTTCTTTTGTCCTTCACGTCTGCAATAGAGTATACTGGTTAAGAACACAGGCTCTGGAGTTAGATCGGGGAACTGATCCTGCCTGAAGTAACTCTATTGAGCCTATTACATTAACCTCTCTGAACCACAGTCTAGCCATCTGTCAGATGGGTGTATGACAGCACGTATTTCTCATGGTACTGGTGAGAATTTAGAAAATGCGTATGAAGTACTTTAGCACAGTCGCTGTCAAGGAGTGAGCACTTGAAGGTTGGGTATTACTATTATTATGCAAAGTCATTCATTCTTCATTGTGTCCCTACTTAACAGGTGGCAGGTGTTAAGCTGGGGTAAATCAAGATGAAGAATAAACTCTCTGGCCTCAAGGACCCCTAGGTCTACTAAGAGACAGATGTAGCGAAAGATAAGCACAATACTATCATTACAGGGAGAAGAATAAGATGCTGTAAGAGATAAGAAGAGGGCCGGGAAGTCAGGTCCTAGTTTCAGCATCCAGTATGGAAGGTGTGAGAAGGAGCTAAGAGGAAGACCTCACCTGCAGAAGGAAGATCAAGAAATGTTGTCTTAGTTTCTATTGCTGTGATAAAAAACCATGACCAAAACAACTTGGAGAGTAAAATGTTTATTTCCAATTACAACTCTCAGGTCACACTCTGTCACTGAGAGAAGTCGGGCAGGAACTCAAGGTGGGAACCTGGAGGCAGGATCTGAAGCAGAGACCAAACAGGAGCGTTCCTTACTGGTTGCTCCCTTGGCTTGCTCAGGCTGCTTGCTTATACCATCCAGGACTATCTGCCCAAGAGTAACACTGCCCCTGAGTGAACTGGGCCCTCCCACATCAATCATTGACCAAGAAAATGCCCTGCAGACTGGCCTACAGGCAATCTGATAGAAGCATTTTCTCAATTCAGAGTCCCTCTTCCCAAATAAACTAGCTTGGGTCAAGTTGGCATAAAACTAACCAACGCAAATGTTTTTGCTCTAATCCCAGCACTCACAAGGCTGAAGAAAGAGGATTGTGAGTTTAAGACCTGCCTGGTCTACAGGGAGAGGAAAAGTAAGTGCTCCAAGAGGAAGTGATCTTTGAATTAAGTCATGAATAGTGAATAGAAATTTGCCTGGGGGAGAAGAACATTGAAAGCAAAAGGTACAACCCACATAACTGCTGGGAGGCCTAAGAGAACATGATAGGGAATTAGGAGTTTGCTATAGATCCACACAATGAAAGGAGGGTCGGCAGGCAGATCGGAAAAGCAAGATCTTAAGTCACGTGTAGCTAGAGTTTTTCTCTCCGGGTCCCTCCAAGCCCCGGCAGTCCCATAGCCCACTTATAAAATAAACATACAGACACTTATATTATTTAAACTGCTTGACCATTAGCTCAGGCTTACCATTGTCTAGCTCTTACACTTAAACTCAGTCCATTTCTGTTAATCTATATGTCGCCACGTGTTCCATGGCTTTACCTGCTGCCTTTACATGATGCTCCCTGGACAGCAGGCTGGTGTCTCCTCCCTCTGCCTTCCTGTTCTCTCAATTTTCCTCTCTGCTGGTCCCGCCAATACTTCCTGCCTGGCTACTGGCCAATCAGTGTTTTATTTATCAATCAATCATCCATAGCAGTCATGTTAGGGAATCTGACCTTTAATAAAATGTCTGCTACAGCCAACCGTAGTTCCCTCATTCTTCTAACATACCATCATTCAAATGCTTAGCAAATTACTTTGAACTCTTCCATTGAAGTCTAGGCCTTCTTAGGGCTCCCACTCTACAAGATGTTCTTCAAATCCACAGTGCCTAACATTCAATTAGCACACAAGTCTAGAAATAAGGAAGACTTTTCCAAGATAACGCAGCCATTCAACAGCAGAACTGGGTCCCCAAACCAGGACATAAGGTAGTTTGAGTGATGCATCACATTTCTCAGAGTTACATATAGAAACAGAATTTTTAAATGTCATTTAATGCAGTTGCCATTGAATTGGGGAATTTTTTCCTTTCATGAAATTCTTTCCACTAGACAGGGAGAGTCAAGTCTCAGAAAATACTTTGTAAAGAGACTTTACTCAGTAGACAAGAATAATCGTTTTGAGAAAGTTACAACCTGGTTTTGGATCTTGGCATTACTCTGCACACACGCAGATTTCGTTTAGTGCCGCTGGCAGTAAAGGTACAAATATCAGTGGTGCTGAGGCAAAACACAGGTCTTTCTCCAAAGGGAGTACGAGATAGTTCATTCTGAACTAAATAAACATGAGTGGCCATGACACAGGAAAGCAAATTCAGGTTACCCTTATAATGACATGGTCCGCTATGAAAGAGGTCACATGAATGTTAATTGTCAAAGAACAAAAGAAAGCCACAAATAAATACACTTCTAAAACACATTGGTGGGGACATCAGGTAGCTGAGTTTCCCACAACAGAGTGGGAAAATCCCATCTATGTGTTTCAGAGATGTTACCCTATAGCTTCAAAGTTGGTAGTAGCTACTGGTCAGCTAATTTGAACCACACACTCCAAAATGTTACCTATTAGTCACAAAATATTAGTTGGAACACAGAGGCTGAGAGGACTAACAATCAGCCTGAATAACTTGGCTCTTGATCTGTAATATTTCTTCTGCCCCGGATCATGCTTCTGTAGTCAGTCAACCAATCTTTGTAATTGTCAGCTCAGGTGTGGGTTTTTCAGAGAACTACACTGCATTGTTGATTGTTACCCACTTATGGCAAAAGAGCAGTAGACTCTCGAAAGCCCAAGAAGTTCTCAATTGCCAGACACAGAAATTCACACAGGCAGGGGAAGAGCTGCTTTATAACACTCCTCTCATGAATCACACAAGCTATTATCCAAGTTTTTAAAAAAATTCTGTGTTAAGATGCAACACGACAAATGACCATCCATCATCTCTATCATGAAGTCACATGGGAAAGTCCTTGGGAGATCATGTCATTTCCATAGCCATTCACAGATTGCTTAAAATATGTTCTGTAGTCTCAGAGACTCCAGGTTTTCTTCCTTACAACCCAGCCTATATACTGTTGTTCAGTTCATCTTAGCTGCATGACCTTGAGCAAGTCATCTGACCTCTCCTAGCTTCCATTCCCCCCAATGCTAAGCAACGGGGCTGTATAAAGTTAACATCATAGCTCTCCCTCACAGATGCCTGGGGTACCACTACACGGGGTGGGAAAAGGCACTGAGTGGGCAAGCCCCTGCCTGTCCTCTTCAAACCCGTCTGTAGACCCCTCTAAAATTTGACTAGGAAAAGGCTTATTCTACTACAATGTTTAAGCACCATTATGTTTTCTTGAATTTTAAGGGTCTTGGTACTTTTCCTAAACGAACACTATGTAGTAAATCCCTCATCTCAACAGGAATTTAATATGATAAAGTGTTTTGTGCAGAGTAACACAACAAACAACTCATTTTTATTACTTTTTTTCTGACTTCTAAAACGTTGATATCATCATGAAATACAATGCTTAAAATGACAGAAATAATATATAATAGGCACTCTGAAAGCAGTTAGTGACATCTACAAAGGAAATGGCTTATAAAGGTCAGAACCAAATTAAAATTCTGTGTATTTTTCCCCTTAGGAAACAACAAAAGTGTGTCTTAATCCAAACAAATGCAGAGAAACAGTTTCTCTTTAGTGTCACAATTACTAAGCTTCCAAGTCTCCTCCACAAATATTATCTATTATGTCTGTATTTCTGGCAAAGGTTAACCCTGAAAGATCAGTTTACTAAGGTGACTGGAAGTATCAGAAAATCAAATGGGGAATTCTCAAGTGCTTCACTCTGCCTTGGGTTGTAAAACAGGGGCTGCCAGAGAGAGGTTGCTAGTATCGTTGGACTGGACAACCTTTTCAACCTCTACTTAGGCCCTGAGGCCCTCTCACGCTTGCAAAGTGCTGTTGTCTATTTGTTGATATCACATGAAAGGCTTTCCCTATCTTTATTCGTGTGTGTGTGTGTGTGTGTGTGTGTGTGTGTGTGTGTGTGTGTGTTTGTGTGTGTGTGTGTGGTGTGTGTGGTGTGTCAGGTGTGTGCAGGTGCACGTAAAATCGGGAAGAGAGCATTAGATAATCTGGACCTGGAGTTACAGGAGGTTGTTAGCTACCTAACATGGGTACTCGGAGCTGAACGCAAGTCCCCTGAAAGAGCAGGAACGGAACCATTTCTCCAGCTTCCTAAATTGTACCCAACTGAAGGTTGATGATTAGAAACATCTGAGCTCAGAAGACACTAGCTTTGTCACAAAGGACTTGGTCAAGTCACCTATTTCCCATGTAGATTGTTTTCCTGATTTTTGAGGCTCCCTTCTAGCTTTCAAATTCTCTGACTGTAATTCTTATCTATGAAGCCTTCTGAAAGGCTAGTGGGATGGCTGCATGGGTAAAGGTGCTTTCCCCCAAGCCTGCTGACCTGAGTTTAATCCCCAAGACCCTCATGGTGGAAAGAGGGAAATAACTCCCCCAAATTGTCCTGACCTACACACACACACACACACACACACACACACACACACACACACACACACACACCATGGCATGTGTGCCCCCCAAATAAATAAAGATGAAAAAAGAAGCCTTCTGAATGAACTACTTCTAAGCTTGGAGTGATTTGTCATGTTTTGGTTGCAATACAATGCTGCCCTGTATTGCCCTCTACTTTTTATATGAAAAAAAAAAAAACCACCTCATCCATGTTTAGTTTAAAAGACTTATTTTCAGAGGGCAGGCAGTGTGTCTTCTATTTAACTTAAATCTCCTAGGACAACTCAAAGAGTGCCTGAAGTTAATCAATATGTACTTTTGTCCAAAGCAATGATATGCTTTCCTTCAAAGCTCTGGAATTATATCTTACATCAATGCAGTATGACAGGAACATAGGAGCCACAAATGTAACTTTAAATTTCTAGCCAGCCAGATGGCAGATAAAGGCACTTGCCGCACATACCTGGCATCCTGAGTTTGATTCCTGGAACCCACATAAAGGTGAAAAGAGAGAACTGACTCCACAAAGCTGTCCTCTCACCTCAACATATGTGCCATGGCATGTGTGTCCAAACACACATACATTACAGGCACACATATAATAATAATAATAATAATAATAATAATAATAGATTTGCAATATATTCGCTTTAAATTTTCTTGTAGATTGAACCAGGAATGTAACTCAGTCGGTAGAGTGTTCATGTAGTACACACAAGGCTCTATGTTCAATCCCAAGCACCAGAGAAACCAGGTATGACTGAACTCTGCACTACTCTGCAGGTGAAAGCATCACTCAGGAGGTAGAAACCGAGGATCACAAGTTCAATATCATCCTTGCCTACATAGCAAGTTTGAGAACATGTTTCATAAAAAGAAAGTAAAGAAGGAAGAAAAATGAAGAAAGAAAGGAAGGGAAGAAAAAAGGAAGGAACTAGTTGGCACACATTTTGAAAAATCAAATTTATTTTTAAGAATGCATAACTGAATATATTAAAATATTATTGGGGGCAGAGCGCTAGGAATTAGCTCAGTTGGTAGAATGCTTGTCTAAGATGCAGATGTAGGTTGTGTAGGTTTGATCCCCAGTACCACACAAACCGAATGTGGTGGTACACTCTTATAATCTCAGCACATGGGATCAGCGGTTAAAGGTTATCCTCCTTCAAAGCCAGCCTGGATTACATGAGACCCTGTCTCAAAAAAATATCATTCAACATGTAGTCAAAGTGTTGGGATATTTTACGTTTTGATTATGTCATTGAAATCTGACGTGCAGTTTACTTTTTACAACACATCTCAATTTAAAATAGCCACATCTAAGAACTAGGTAGCCACCTATTAAACAGTGCCATTCTGCAATGCTGGGCTGCTTTCCAAAAAGATCGCTTTATTTTCTATTCGAATCATGACTCTGGGTAACTTATTAAGTACTCAAGCCAGCTAGAATGTATCAAACTCGTTCTGGTAAGGTGGATAGATTTGAAAATCACTAACTATTAATGCAGTGTGATCAGTGTTGTATGCATGCAGAGAAGAAACCCTGGCGGCTGTCTGAAAGGCGCGGAGTAGGAGGAATGAGAGTTCACAGAAGTAAAGTTTGACTTGGGAAGAAGAGGGCGGGGAGAGGGAAGCGGGGGGGGGGGGGGGGCGGGGAAGAGACAAGAAAGGAAGGCAGCCGGCTGCTGACAGATGGGAGCTGTAAGTTTCCAAAGGTTCAGGATTAGAGAGAGGCTTCAGAGGGCGGCCAGCCCAAAGGGCATTCCAGTGTGTAGGGACAAAAGGCGGTGGCGGGAAGGGGAACCCAGCGCGTGAGGATTGGTTGGGAGCAAGCAAAAGTGGTGGAAGATGGAAGACGGACGGGAGCTTGCGCCCACTATGGCAAGCAAACCCAGGAACCAAGAGAGTGGCCCCTAGCTGCCAGGACTCTACTTGGGGAACAGCTTGACTTGCGATGGAAGGCCGGCTTCTGACCCTCCCCGCACCGCACCCACGCTCTCTCACGCTGCCTAGCACTCAGCCCCGCCGCTCAGAGTTCTCAGAGTCCTGGGAACTTGCTAGTCCAACTTCTGGCCACACCCAGCCCGTCTTCTGTAAAACAGCACTTACAACTTTAAAACAGGCTGCCTGCTGAAAATGAGTCCATGGAAACGGTTGCTAGGGCCGGTAAACTACTACTCCCAGAAGTCATTTGGGACACTTTGGTAACAAGCAATTGGCCAATGATGTAACTGTTTCCTGGGTCGTGAGGGCTTTGGGGCGCTTCTTTACTGAGTTTACCTTTGACTTCGGTCAGAATTGTTCCGGGTTTCTTTCTCCCACAAGATGGCAGCGTCTAAAGACGAGTTACTGCTGCCGCGGCTTCCGGAGCTCTTCGAAACTAGCAAGAAACTTCTGGAGGAAGTGGAAATAGCAACTGAACCTACCGGCTCCCGGACAATCCAGGATAAAGTGTCCAAAGGATTGGACCTCCTTGAGAAGGCTGCTGGAATGTTATCGCAGCTTGATTTGTTCAGGTATGGGGGAGAGGGTCGTAACGGCAGAGAATGATTGGTTAGTAAGGGTGGAGCCATTGCGCCTGGGTGGAAAGGAACTTTAAGGCTAAAATCGCGCGGTTCCTGCTTGCTCACTCTATGTGCATTCTTTTCATTGTCCATCTCTCTTCGGAGATGATTAATATCCCAGGACAATGATCCCTAGTGTACGGCTGACTGCCTCGACCACTTTCTTTTAATCTGGCCAGTGTTGTCTTTGTAACACTCTCTCCAAACTCTGTTCTGCCCCAGAAGCAAGGGCCACAGTTTAATGCTCAACCAGGCTTCACGGCCTCCTCTTTGCTCTTTCCAGCCGAAATGAAGATCTGGAAGAGATTGCTTCCACCGACCTGAAGTACCTGATGGTGCCAGCGTTGCAAGGAGCTCTCACCATGAAGCAAGTCAACCCCAGCAAGCGTCTAGATCATTTGCAGCGGGCTCGAGAACACTTCATCAATTTCTTAACTCAGTGTCATTGCTATCATGTGGCAGAGTTTCAGCTACCCCAAACCAAGAATAACTCAGCTGAAAATAACACTGCTAGCTCCTCCATGGCCTATCCAAATCTCGTTGCTATGGCATCTCAAAGACAGGCTAAAATAGAGAGGTGGGTCAATGGCTGTAATTTGAGGGCTGCAGTGTTGTTGGGGGTGCATGTGTTTGTGTGTGTGTGTGTGTATACGTACTACAGAATAGTGTATGTCATTTTCTTGATTCTTCATTGAACATAGGCCATGATGAAAGCAAACTTTCCTGAGTCTTGAGAAGCCTTTGCTGTTGTTGAGGGGGTTGTACTAAAACTACAGAACCCCTCAACAGACACCTTATGATTGCCAGTAGTAACAGTGTTTATTATCCTGACCTTCAGGATTGGCAAAGTATATCCTAACTTTTTCCATATCACTGCGTAATGCTGGCTGTATGGGGTAAATATCTCAAAAGTACACATCATTTTGTACTATTTATTGAGCGATTCTGTTCAGAAGTACAGGCTGAGATGTATAACATCCTAAATTAATCATAGCCCTGGTACAGCATCATGTAACCTTGATGTTGTTTATTCTTAGTTCAGAAAAAAAAAATGAATGCTCAGTGTCTGAAAACAAAGTTAGGCACTGGGGATGCAGCCTGTCTGGGTGTTTGTATGAGTGTGGGTGATCATTGTTCTCCGGCGAGGAGAAGTGGAATAGAAAGAACATGACAGTAGAAGATGTATAAAGAGATGCATGGGGTAGTGTGAAGGCAGTCAAGGGAACAAGGGGGAAGAGTAGGCTTCCTAGGAAGGGGATTTCTGTTCTGAGGTGTTTAAGAGAAACGGGACTGTTAGCCTGAGGAAGAGGAGAGAGGCGATTAGCTCAGGGGAGCCATAGCATTAGTAAAGCCACAGAGGCATTCAACAGTCCGGGAGTGGGGTTGTGTGGGAGGAGAAAAGTGCCCCTCCCAAGCAACGAAATAAGGCTAGAGCAAAATGGTGGCAGAGAGGGGGAAGGGATAATGATGAAGACTGTTGTGGGGTTCACATCATAGAGAACTGGGATGTGAGGAAGGTAAGGAGCAAGCTTGAGAAAGTGTTTGAATCCAAGCTCCAGCAGTAGTTACTCTGTGATTTGGGGCAGGTGTAAAACTGAGATAATAAGTACTCTTTCATAGAGAATTTTATAGAGGACTAGCAGAAATACATATAGACCCAGCATAGCTCAGTAGCTGGCACAGTAGGACTCAAGGTCAGGTATAGTTCAATATTTGTGGTTAAAAGTAAGATCACAGAATCAGAGCTCTGGGTTTGGGTTTCAGCTTTCCTTATGGGTCGTTGGACTTTTGGGTAAGTTATTTAACCTATCTGAGCCTCAGGTTCAGTCCTATGTGAAATTAAATAACAGTGGTACCTACTTAATATGGTTAAGAAGTAATAATTGGCCTAGCACCCATTAGTAAAAAGACAGTACTAATCGGGTTATAAATAAAAATAAATAAATAAATAAAAGGACAGGGAGTTGGGAGGGAGTTAAAGTGAATCGGATGAGTTGGAGGGGAATATAATCAAAACACACTGTACGTGTGTATGAAATTCTGAAATAATTCATAAAAATATATTGACATTGTAAAGCATAAATCAGGGTAGGGGAGAGCAGAAACTCATTACTGTGGCATGTTGAATTTGAGGTTCCTACTAGACAGCTAAGTAGAGATGTCCAGTAGCAGGAAGCTCACAGGTAAGGCTTGGACTCTAGAGGGTTGAGAACTAGTTAGGTTATTGAACAAATACTTATTAAGCCCTTCACAAATGCCAGGAACTGTTCTAGATGTTAGAAAGCCAGTGTTGTCATGAAACTTTGATTCCAGTAGACACAGACAGTAAGCTGGTGATAAAATAAACTCAGCCTAGCATGCGACAGACACCAAGTTTGATTCACGGTGTGTGCGCACGCACACACACAAACATGCAGAAAGCAGAAGAGAGAGGAGGGAAATTTAATTTTTCAAGTTCAGGTGCTAAGGGTATGAAGAGTAATGAAATAATGTAGTTAGGGAACAGTGAGTCTTGGAGATTTATAAAAAAAAAAAAAAAAAAAAGGTGGGCTAAAGTGATACAAAATAGATTCCAGTCATCCTGTCTTTGACAACTGTGAACTGTGCCCATAGGCATAGATGAAAAGCTAAGCCAGTGACTCTTGTGTCCAGATAATCACCCCCAGGAAGACTGGAAGAGAAGGAGAGGCGAGGGGTGACAACAGCCGAGTGGAGGGCTGAGGGAAAGCTTTCTGAACACAATGGCCTGTGAGATGAGTCTTGCAAGATCACTAAAACTAGAAACTATAGAGTGCCTGAATGTGGAAATAATATTACTCATTGTTGACAATTTGCAAAATAAGCCTTAATCTTAGCATTCAGAGATGTCATTGTTAACTTTCTGCTGTATTTTCTTTCAGATATATAGTTATTTTAGTTAATAAATTATGAAGAATACTGTAAATACAGCTTTCTATCCTGTTTCTTGAAAACTAATATTGTGAGCATTTCCCGTGTCATTTGAAACCATATTTGATGGTTTTGTAATATTCCATTCTGTAGTTGTACCATGATCACTTAAACTATTACTGCCAAGTATTTAGATCCTGGTTTTGTTTTGTTTGCTTGCATTTTGGGGTATGGTTTTGTTTGTTTGTTTGTTTTGTTTTTGATATGTGTGTGTGTGATTCTAAGTAATGCTATGAACAAACATTTGTGTTTCTTTGGTTACTGTCTCCTTGGAATAGATTCCTCTTTGAATATTTTAAGACTCTTGCTGTATGGCAATTGTTGCCTTCCACAAGAATGAAGTCTTAAAATATTTCCCATTTCACAAGTCCTGGATGTTAACACTAGAAAATTCAATTAGTCAAATAGAAAAAAGTATCTAATTTTGATTTTGATTTCTTTGGCCTGTAATCTTGATCTTTGAACATTTAAAAAAAACTATGTGACAGGTGAGTTGTCAACACTACATTTATACTAATTCTCCTGGACTCATGTAACTATCCTATAATTCTTCTGACCATGGTTCTAACACCATTTATGGGTATTTCACGGTTGCTGGCTTTTTTTCTATTTCTTTCTTTTCCTTTTCTGTTGTGGTGCTAGGGATTGATTCCAGGACCTCATGCATATTAGGGAAGCACTCGACATCTCCAGCTCAAAGGCTTGGCTTTTCACTCCAAGTGTGCCCACATACCCAGGTCTTCACTACTTCAGTAAGTACACTGCCATTCACCTGGATGTGTAAGCAGGAAACCTACGAGGTAGCATCAAGACCTACCTTTTTCTGAATTTTGTCATCTAGTCCATCAGCAAGGCCCGTCAGTTCTAGCAGCAGAAGGTATCTTACCCTGTTGTCTTCCATCTCCACTAGCACACCTTGCTCTAAGCCATCAGTACCTCCCAACCTTAGGTAGCCAAGGCCCTGTGTAATCTGATGTCTTTCTCCAGTTTCATCCCATGTCATTCTTCACTTGTTTATTGGACCCTAACTCCACTGGCTGCCATCCGGGTCTTTGAAGAGACCAGCTCCTTCCTTCCTTTGTATGTGCTGTTCTTTTTATATTAACTTTTCTTCATACGGCCAATTCTTTATTGTTTAGGTCTCAGCTTAAGTGTTACTCTTTAGCGATCCCTTTCCACGACAGTCTCTTTAAGTAGTTAACATCTGTCATTCTCTCTTCCCTCCACGGTTGCTTGCTTCATGGCGTGTATGTTGCTCATGTGTCCATCTTCTCAGGTCCGTCTCTCTCCCACTAGGATGTGTGCTTCGTAAGGGTAGGGGCCATTTCTCGCATGTTCACTGTTTTATACCTAGCACAGGGCCTGGCATGAACCAAGTGCTCCAACCATGTTTACTGGTGACAAGTAGGAGAAACCACATGAGCATGTCCCAAACAGAAGTAGATTCAAGGATGTGCAGGGAATAAATAGATGGTGGTCCGGTTTGACAGAAGCGCTAAGAGTTAGGATGAGCAGAGGTCTACATGAAGAGCTGTGGACAGAATACTGAAAGGAAACAGTTGGGCCACAAGTTACCGGTCCAACTGGAATGAAGTGATGAAAGGGAAGTTATAGCTATCACAGACACTGCTTTTGTAAGAAGCATTTATATGACTAGAGAAATGATTCAGGGCAAACTTGCTAGCTAAATGATAGAGAGAGTGCTTTCCTTGAATGCTCGAGGGCCTGGGCTCAATCTCCCATTGTGCAAACAAACAAAACCCCCAAATTATTCAGACTCTTCCTTTCTGTAACTCCTTCTGCCCGTGACTCTAGCTACTGAGACTATCCTAAATAAAACACCTAAATGGCATGTCTTCTCTCATATCTGCTTCCCTGTGCATATTCTCTTAACCATCTTTCAGGACCAAGTGTGAGTGTGGTTGAGTAACAGCACCTCCATTCTCTTAACAGAAATGCAAGAAGCCGGGTAAGTAATAAGACTGTAAGACTTAGTGGATTTAGGTTCTTAAGTGACAGCTCGTGGCCACTTCCATAGACAACTGGAAATATGCGACTAAAACTTAGGAGTCTGTGTTGTGACTGATGTAAAAAAAAGTTAGGCACCCTCTACTGTGGTAAGTATAGATGTGTTTTCCAAGGAAAAACATGGAGGAAAAACCTAAGAATTAAGCCTTCAGGGCAAGCTAGCAAAGAAAAGGGAAGGAAATAACCATCAGAAGAGACCCAACAAAGTACAAATAGAAGAATTTACAGAAGCAAAATGTTATATCCAGTCTAAGGCCTCTCTCTACATAGCCCCCTACACACACACACACACACACACACACACACACACACACACACACACCCTACCTTAACACATTTTAATTCATGCTGTTTAGCAGAGTATAATTATTTCCATCTCTAGACTTGGAACTTCTTAAGGTCAGAGGCCTTGACTGGTAATGTATTAGTATTCTAGCTGCATTGTATCTCATGATTCCCAGCCCAGTAACTAGATCATAGTTAAAGCTTGGAGGTATCTGGAGAGACAGATATAGAATAGTATTCCGAAAAATGGAAGCAATACAGCATTGCAAAAACTGATTCTTTGGAATCAGACCATCTTGGGGTGACTAACTTCTACCGCTTAATAGATGGGCATGGTCTGTCCCTATCCCCTCCCCAGGCTCAGTTTTCTTATCTGCTAGTAATGTATGTATTGCTGTTTACAAAGACTTTTCTTGAGCATTTTTCCATTTGATCCTCTAACAGCCCCGTGAAATAGATCCACATAATAAAGCTATGGGGATGTGCTTTTCAAATTGCCTTGACCAAAATTACGTAACTAGGGTCAGGCTAGAATTGAAACTCGGGTCTTCAAATTTCCAGTTCTAGCGCTGTTCCTTCTGAAGCATAAAAGAGTCACTTGAAAGGGAAGGAAGTAGGTTAGAGAAAGGCGATTCTAAGATGGGAAAGAAAACAATAGAGTGAAACCTCACAGCCATGAACAGGGAAGGCGGGTAACTGACAGTGAGTCCTGAAAGAAGTGGAGAGGGACAAGAATGATAAAAAGCAGGATGGAGGAACAGATGAGGCATACAGAGGAAGCATGAAGCAGAGATTTGAAGACAGAGGGGCAATTAGTGTCATAACTGCCTGGCCATCAGACAAGCCTGATGCTGGTGTGGCATCTCCACAAAAGAGAATCCTGTCTCATAATAGGCATTTGTGGTTGGCCCATTTGGCACAGATTAGTCATTCCTTAGCACTGGAACTGCTTGGAAACAGCACAAGGAAACTCCCGAGTCATAGTGGTTATAGGGGTAAGGGATCCTAAGGCAATAGTTGGTCCACGCTGGAGAGCCTGGACCGCTGATGGAGTCTAGGAGAGTGGTTTTCGGTCTGTCCTTCAGAGCCCTATAGTTCCACCTGTGAATTATGTTAGGAGACTTCCTCTAATTTGTCCAAGGCACATTTTTATTTGTATATTACTTACTGGGGTCCTATTCAAATGCTCATGTGAAGAAAGTCCCTTATCTAAGAGTAAAGTTCTTGTATGTTTGCTGTTTTTAAGCCACTAGCCTAAAAGAAGAGGTGCTGAAAAGCCAGGAGTTTAAAGGATGGAAAAGAGCTAAGTCACAGAAGCAAGGGATGGAACACAGTGAACAGGTTGAATGGTGATGGAGGAGAAAAGCCAAACAACTTTACTTACAGGACCACTAGACTCACCCAGAATTCATCGTGGAGTAGATACACCCTAGGGCCCTTATATGTTGTTTTCCTGTGACATAAGCACCTCCATGGAGGAGGAGGAGTAGCTGTTTGTGGAACCAAGCAACCATTCTCAAGTAACAGTAGTAGTAGCATTCCTGAGCTAGGAATTGGCCTTTGTATTGTTTTACCCAGAAGGCTACATATGGTGATACTGTAACATGCAAGATGCTTTCTTGTTGGGTCAAAGAAGAGCCTAAACGTTTTTATAACGGTGTCTACAGTGCAGTGGTCCTTGACTTTGGGATCAAACCTCCTCTTGTCAAGATAAGCTGGAAAAGGAGAGCAAGGGGGTGGGGGGATGAGAGAAGAGGAAGAAGGCATGTATGCAGAGGAAGGAACGGGGAGAATGCGTCTGCAGAGAGTTCTGTATAAACTTTGAGAAGTTCGAGGACCACCCCCCTCACCTTAAACTCCCCATCGACTTGAGGCTAAGACCTTATCTCGGTGCTCCCAAAGAAGAGCTTCCTGTTCTGGAAGTGAGGCGGGGGGCTCAGGCAGAGGAATTTGATAGACTTCTCTTGGAAACCATGGCCTTTTCACTTGGCTCTTGTGTGTTGCAAGCCTTCCTAGGCAACGCATCTGCAAATGTTGCCTGTTTTGTATTTTCGTGCGTCCATCTCCGACCGCCTGCGCTGCTATCTCCCTAAAGTTGTGTTGGTGTCTCACTTCCTCACCCTGCTTTCTGTCTCTTCTAGTCACTCCTCCTTGCGCATTTGCTTTTCGCTTTCAGAATACTCCTCTGGATCTGGGGATCACTCCCTGCTTTCTTGTCTTGGCTTTGCTCCGGCCATCTCTTCAGAAGGGTCGCTTCTGCTCACTTTGTGTGTACTGCTTCCACACCATCGTCTTACCCATTCACCTCGCTTCTTTCTGCTTCGTAGTGTGTGTCCTCATCCACCTTGTCATCTATTCCTTTTGATCTGTCTTCCTCCACTTGAATGAAAGCTGCCTGAAAGCAAGGACTGTCTGTTACAAACTCTCTCTAGCACTAAAAATGCTTGTCACGCTCTAGAGATAATTGACAGATGAATGATAGATGAGCTACCAGAATGCATCCTGGAAAATGGGGATCATTTTCAGCCAAGATCATTGATTCTTAAATTTTGGTAGAGGTGAGTCAGGGTACCTCAGGAAGGTATTGCATGAAAGAAAAAAGATGACCAGCTTTTCAGCAGTTTCATAAGAAGTCCTGCATCAGTGGCAGGTAAACAGTGACCTCTAAGGTTTTGGCTTTCCTTGAAGATTCATCTTCGAAGTGGAGGACTTACAGGAAGCACTCTGTGGCACTGAATATCCAGCAGAGTGAGGATTGATATGGCCGGATGACTAGAGCATCTCATCCTGAAAGATAATGATAGGTCTTGCTGAGATCAAGATATGCCTAGGCTCTTTCTTGCTTTGTAGTCTGGGGATTGGCTCTGAATTTTAGAATCTAGTCCTAGACCATAGACTCTATTTCCAAGGTAGGAATTCGCGTACATGCTGCCTGGACATCTGCAAAGGCAGACGTTACTGTAGCCTTCTTTAGAAGAAGTCTGTATTTTTAAGTTCATGGGTAATGCTTTTCTGTGGAACAGATACAAGCAGAAGAAGGAGGTGGAGCATAGGTTGTCTGCACTGGAATCTGCTGTGGAAAGTGGTCAAGCAGATGATGAGCGTGTTCGTGAATATCACCTCCTTCACCTTCGGAGGTGGATTGCTATCAGCTTAGAAGAGATTGAGAGCATTGACCAGGAAATAAAGATCCTCAAAGAAAAAGACTCTCCAAGAGAGGTAAGCCTTGTCCTTGCCCACATAGCAATGGAAAGCTGCTGCCAGAGGTTCGAACATTCTGCACAAGTGAAAGCAAATGAGAACCCTTAGCCAGATGTAGTAATGCACACTTAGAATTCTATCTACCCAGGAGGCTGAGGCAGAAGCATGACAAGTGTGAAGTCTGTCTGAGCTACATAGTGAGTTGAAAGCCGAAGGAGTGACTTGAGATACAAAACAGAAGATCTCAAAACAAAAATTAGAAAACACTAGCAAAGTAACTCAGTGGTGGAGAACTTGTCCAGCATGGGCAGAGCCCTCATTTTAATCCTCAGCAATGCAAACCCTAAGTCTTTGTAAGTCTCCATAAAAGCATTGTTCCCAGTAGGATAAGTGGGAAAAGGCTGTGGTTCGCCAGGGTAGCTTCGCAGTTCATTATAGCAACGGGCCCTGATAGTTTGTAATCGAAGGCACTCGTTATAACTGGATAGTATCAAGGAAATACTTCACCTTAAATTTTAAACTGGCTTTGGCTGTGAAAAGAGGGAATAAGGAGGGAAGGGGCCCTTTATAATCTACTTAATTATTGTAGGAAAGGGAAAGGCCAGGATTAGAATGAGTCAGAAAAGCAGAACTAGGGAGTAGAGGGGGAGAGAAAGGGAACCAAGGGAGATGAAACAAAAGAGCAGGGGATGTGTTTAGGTTGGGGAAAGACTTAGAACTTAGCCTTACACAAAGAGACCAGTCAATACCCAGATAGGAGACCCTGCAGCAGGGGCATCGTCATGTACAGGATGCCCAGAAGACTACTTTAAAAAACCTTATAGAAGAGCTTTAGAGCATCTTTGACCATCCTAACCCAGTTCTGGAGCTTGCTCTGTGGTATAGGATACAACATGAATTGACTTGATCAGCTACCACAGTAATTGATCCTGAGGAAAACACCAACTTGGTCCTTCATGGTGAAGGACCGGGAAATGAACTTTTACTCTTCCATGGTCATAAGGCCTCTTGAGCATTTACCTAGGGGAATGGTTCTCTAGCATTTCGAGGTTAGACTCTCCTGAGTCCTTCCTTGTCCCTGCCTTGTTAGGTGTATGTGGTTTGGTTTGGTTTAGTTTTTTTAACCTCTCATGTGGTACTGAGTTGGGCCGGGGAAGAGATTCAGTGAAAACCAAATGAGCACCTTCTGTTTAATCATACTTTTTTCCCCGAGACACAGTTTCTCTGTGTAACAGCCTTGGCTGTCCTGCACTCGCTCTGTAGACCAGGCTGGCCTCGAACTCACAATGATCTGCCTGACTCTGCCTCCCAAGTGCTGGGATTAAAAGTGTGCGCCACCACTGCCCGGCTATTTAACCATACATTGTTCCAGCATGCCTGTATGCCTTTATATAAAAAACACTGGTCTGCCCTTCCTCCCTGTACAGACTGGCATCAATTTCTAAAATACCTTAGAGGTTCTTGAAAATTAACAGCATAATTACATTGGAAAGGACTTTTGGAAGAAAGCTCTTAGTAATTCTTTTCCACAGAATGTCAGGCTAAAGGAAAACCCTTCAGACTCAGCTCAAGGAGCTTATGTGGAACATGGCAATAGGCTTTAGAATTTCCTTCTTTGGATGGGCCTATATTTAAAACCAAATAGTTTTTCATGTGTGGTAAGAAGTTTCCTGAGAGGACTTGCTCTCTCTCATTTTAGCAAAGTACTTAATACCCTTCAAGACTGATAAATAGAAGGAGCCATCAAGATGGCTGATAACCTGAGTCTGTTCCCCAAAAGCCACAGGATAGAAAGCAAGAACCTGCAAATCATCCTCTGACCTTCACACCTAACTCTCCCCCACAAGAAATAAATACATGTAAACCAAAAGCATAAAGCTTGACCCCTGTTAGTAGAAAGGGAGTATATTTCGAACCCAGAGCTTTCTCGGCCCCAGAAGACTTGAAAGCCTGTGTGATAAAATGGGGGAAATGGCAAATGCATCTCTAAAATTCATTTTCTTCTTAGGCATCAACTTCTCACTCATCTCTTCCAGAGAAGCCTCCAGTGAAACCTTTCATACTCACTCGGAACAAGGCCCAAGCCAAGTAGGTAGTGCTCCACACTGACCGGCCTTCACAGCCTCAGTGTGATGGTTCGTGCAGTGCTTGAGGAAAAGACAAAAGGGACGTTTTTGCAAAGTCACGGCTTCAGCCGTGAGGGGTGCCCTTTCTGCAAAGCACCTAAAGCTTTCCTGATACTTTCTCCATGTCTGTCCTCAAAAAGACCCTTCACATCAAACTTTTTTTTTTTTTTTTTTTTTTTTTTGGTTTTTTCGAGACAGGGTTTCTCTGTGTAGCTTTGCGCCTTTCCTGGAGCTCACTTGGTAGCCCAGGCTGGCCTCGAACTCACAGAGATCCGCCTGGCTCTGCCTCCCGAGTGCTGGGATTAAAGGCGTGCGCCACCACGCCCGGCTCCACATCAAACTTTTAAAAAGCCAATAACACAGAAAGAAATCAGTGAGTCGAATGCAGAATTGCATGCTTTCTGTGTTTTTTTTTTTCCTATTATTGACACTCTTCCTGCCCTCGTGAGCAGTTCTCAGAAGGACATCTGTGCCTCCCCGTGATTGAATTCTGAGTTACTGATGGTATTCCACAGAGTTGCAGGAAAGGATTCTCCACATTTCAGAACTGGCCAAGTGTTAATTGCTAACTCCCAGTGTTATTGTGAGCGCTGGCCCTTGGGGTTGCTTATTGAGAGATGGCCCTGGGCTGTCCACCCTCTCACTCTCATGAAGGCTCTTGACTTGAATCCTTCCTTCTGGATGCCCCCTTTTTGCATTGGTGGAGGAGATTGTACAAGTCCTCCATGTAGGGCAATGTGAATGACACAGATAGCCGCCTCATTAAAGAGAAAAGAGGCTGTTCACTATTTCTATATTTGTTTAGTTCTCTAAACAGAATGTGATTTTTGCAGAGTATTTGGAGCTGGTTATCCAAGCCTGGCAACTATGACGGTGAGTGACTGGTATGAACAGCATCAGAAATACGGAGCATTACCAGATCGGGGACTAGCCAAGCCGACACCAGGTATGAAGCAATGGGAGGAAGATGGTTATGCTGCCAGTTCCTTACACCTTCCCAATTACAACCTGAGCAGAGTTAGTCTAAGCCAAGAGTCTGACAAGAATCGCCTAGTCGCTGTCGTTTTACCATTAAAACAGTAGCAGGTGACTCTGAACAGGGTCATTTTTTGATCTCTTCCAATTATGACATGAAAAGAGCAGCCAGATAGCAAAATCACAAACCCACTTGTGGTAATGACAGAGCAGATGGATCACGCTGGTCCCTGGACAGTCAAAAATTACAAACTGAACACAATATTTTTAAAAGAACAACTCCCTACATGTACTTGGAAAGTGACCAGGAAGAGGCATAAGCTGGAGGGCAGGCCACACTTTGAAGGAGGGAGGGGAACTTCAAATCCCTTGAAAGCAGGCCTTCTGTGTCTTGGTGTCCAGTTTGGTGGTTAGAGCGCGGTCAGCACTCAGGCGTCTTTGAAAGGGAACGACGGGCACAGGTTAGAGAAATGGGCGTTATGTAGCAGGAACGAAGTCACAAACAGTGCGCTTCTGCCACTTCACAGGTGAGACATTGTCTACCCTCTGAGCCTCAGTTTCCTTGTCTCCTTTGTCTTAATTATGTGAAGGAAACATTCTTATCTCCATTTTAAGATGGAGATGATGGTCTGTAAGAAGTGATTTATCCTACCTTAACTAATACAGTGGCCAGGCTAGGATTTAAATTCAAGCCTTCAACTTTCCAGTGTTAGTGTTCTTTCCAATAGAGTGTACACACACACATACACTAACACCGACCAGTGGCCATTTGAAAGGTGTCCTGTTTTGGTTTGGTTTGGTTTGGTTTGGTTTGGTTTGGTTTTGGTTTTTCGAGACAGGGTTTCTCTGTGTAGCTTTGCGCCTTTCTTGGAGCTCACTTGGTAGCCCAGGCTGGCCTTGAACTCACAGAGATCCACCTGGCTCTGCCTCCCGAGTGCTGGGATTAAAGGCGTGCGCCACCACCGCCCGGCTTGTTTTGTTTTTTAATTGATTTTCACCTCTGGGCATGCTTTAATTCCATGACATAGAATAACTAAAACTCAGATAGAAATTTCTAGACTTATTTAGGAATGAGAGCATTGGATTTAAGGTGACCATACCAACTGCAAAGTAAGGAAGATATTCTAGAAAGGAGAGAAGCACACAGGAGGAGCCCTAATGAACTGGAGAATTCAACGGTTTAGCAATGCAAGAGAGAGAAATGGGTATTTCGCTCCAAAGAGTGTCATGGTTTTCTAAAATTAAACGTTACTACCCTAGAGGCTAGAAATTCAAAATCTCTATGATACAGCTGCTCTTCAACTGAGCACAGGGTTACATCTTGATTAACCCATGGGATTTTGAAACTAGCCTGTCAAAGACAGCTTCGGGAACTGGAGAGGTAGCTCAGCAGGTAAAGCTGTTGCCAGCAGACATGAGAACTGGAGGTCAGATGCCTGGCGCCCTTGTCAGTGCTGGGTGGATGGGGTGATCTGCGTGCAATCGCAGCATTCGTGAGGTACAGATGGGATTCCCAGAATAAGCTCGTGAGATAGACTAGCTCAAACAGTGGGCTCTGGCTCAAATGAAGGACCTCACTCCAGACTATAAGGTAGGGCAGTGCAAATAACCTTCGGCCTGTACATGCACACGTGTGCACATCCCACACACGTGTAAAAACAGCCTTTAATACCTTTAGCCCACTGAGCATCACAACTTAGGAGTAGAGCACACTCTGGAGAAGGCTTTAAACTTTTTCCACTTACAACACCTTTTTACCCAGGAGGGTTTTTGTAACCATGGGTCTGTATGTATATAAAATAGGTGTACTTGTACCATTGAGATGGCTCAGCGGGTAAAGGTGCCTGCTGCCAAGCCTGACAACCTGACACACATCCCCTGGACCCACAGTGGAGAGAGAATCAATTCACAAGTTGTCCTTCAACCTCCATAAGCATAATATGGTATGTGTGCCCTCATACACATACACAGACGGATAATTAACAGAAGTTTTATTTTTAAAGAATTGTTTTAGTTATATGTGTCTTCATGGGGATGTGTGCTTTCCATGCAGGCTTGAGGACCCGAGTGCAATCCCTAGAACTCGTGTCTTTAAAAAGCCCAGTGTGGTGGTGTATACTCTGTAATTCCAGTGCTGGGGAGACAAAGATGGGATCCCCGAAGCTTACCAGTGAGCCAGGCTAGCCAAACTGGTGAATTTCATGTTCATTGAGAGACTTCGTTTGAAAAATAGAAGATATTCAGTGTCGACCTCTGGTCTCTGCACACAGACACATATATTCCCCACATGGGAAAAATTTGAAAGCATACAGAGATAAAGTCCACAGAGAGCCAAGACGGCAATTCTTGTTGATGTCCCATTAGAAAGAGCAGGAGCCAGAGACAGCATCTTAAAGTGCAGGGGAAGGCAGGAAATTGTAACCCTATTCAATGAAGTGAGGGCGTGACCGCCCAAGGTATGGTCGAGACAGTTTGTATTGTAGTATTAGGGACAGTACAGCCATCTGGAGAGTTCAGAGAAGGGAGAGAAGGAGGAGACCGGCCATGACCGGCAGACTGAACTGGGCCATGAGAGGGGCAAGAGACCTTCACACACATATGTGAGTACATGTACACACACACACACACACACACACATATGCACACACACAGAATAAGACAGGCCATAGACTAACACAAAATATTTTAAAAGATAGATCTGATAAGGGACTGTTATCTTAAATATTCTTTTAAGAGTCAATAATAAGAAAATGAACAGCCAGATGAAACAAAATTGACCAAAAAAGATCCTTATTAGATACTTCACTGAAGAAGATGTGCACATGCTCCACCTCATGTCATTTAGATGATATAAATTAAAAGAGATGCCAGTACTCATCTATTGGAATGGCCAAATCCAGAACACCTTAAATATAAGTGGAACAAACCTTCAAATGAGAAATCAGGGATTGATAGTCTTAGCCCAGCTGCCTGCTGTCAATAGGAAATTGTGTATTTCAAAATATCAAAAATAAACAAAACTGCAGTAATATTAGATGAAGCCGATGTCAAGAGAAAAGGAGACTTTCAAAGATCATTTCGTACTGATAAAAGGAAGGGGCGAGTGCCCAGGAAGACACAGGAGTTGTAACTGTAAGTGCCTGTTACCAAGCTTCAGATCGCAGCAAGGTAAAAGCAGGTAAATGGAGGAGTAGACAAGCCCGCCGTCCCACTCGGAAGTCCACATGTTGGAAGCCTGATGCCCGGTGCAGCAGGTAGGGCTTCGGAAAGTGAGTGGCCCCTGGAGTCTTTGACTTCATCAGTGAACTGATCCACTGGTAGGTTTATAATGGGATGGATGGGCTGTTAGTAAGTGATAGACGCTTAGGAGGTGGGGGCCTTGTCAAAGGGAGCAGGCCCTTGAGGGCCCCTTCTCTCATGCTCCCGCTCTGGTCCCTGGCTGCCACGACGCAAATAGCTTTGCCCCAACACATGCTCCTCACCGTGATGTTCAGCCTCGCCTTGATCCCCAAGTTACGGGGACAAATTACGAAGAATTGGAGCAATGAGACAAAGGAAAACTTTGCTCCAGTTGGTTTTTCAGCTATATTGTCAGTAGTGGGAGGCTGACCTACACGGTTGAGAGTGTTCACACTTCTTTCAGTAATTTATAGAATTATGTTTACCGGGCAGGCTGTAGAAAAGTCTGATCAACACTGTCAGTCATCATACACTGTTTGGCAACAACAGCAAAATAAACATTTTCAACTAAACATGACACATTCAACATTGAGTGTAGGCCATCGTACGTTCCCATTAATTTTCAGAAATTGAAATCACAGTGAATGTGTTCTTAGACAATAACATATCTGGGAAGTCCCCCCAAATATTTAGGAGTTAACACATTTTAAAGGAGCCCATGAGTCAAAGGAAAATTACACCGGAAGAGCATCGGAATTTGAGGAATAGGATCAAAGCTGTGCAGAGAGGGAAATCTGTATAATGTTGAAAATACCGTGCTGGGGGAAGAAAGACAGGAAAACCAGCAACCTAAGGTCCCACTTCAGTAAGTTGGGAGAAAAGAAAAAGTCAGCCCAAATGAAGGAAACAAGAAAGATGGGAGATCTAAGAGTTAGTTAATGGTGGTTCCACAAAACTTGAATACAAGTATACATCTATGACGTCATGGTTTCACTTCTTAATATAGACCGTGGTTCTCAACCTTCCTGATGCTGCGACCCTTTAGTACAGTTCCTCATGGTGTGGTGACCCACAACCATAAAATTATTCTCATCACTACTTCAAAACTGTAATTTTGCTACTGCTATGAATCATAATGTAAACATTGGATATGCAGGATATCTGATAATGCAATGCCAAGGAGGTCATGACCCACAGATTGAGAACCACTGGTATAGACCCAAGAAGAAGAGACAGTGCACCCATAAAATAACTATGAAGCTGTAGCATCCTTTTTAATAGCCCACTGTGGACGCAGTATGCTTGGATGCCCATACATACCAGAACGGATAAGCGAGTTTTGGTATATTCATATGATGAGCTGCTGTGTAGCTATAAGGTTAAACTAACTGTAGTTCTTCAGCTCTACAAAGCACCCCTAATTATGTGTGGAAAAGCCAAATACAAAACATATACTGTGTGATTTCATTCATATAATGTTCAAAACAGGTGAAACATGTATGTGCTGATTAAAAGCCTTTAGTATTGACCTTTAGTGGGGGATCAGAAATGCAGTTGGACCTGAGGGGGTTTCTGCAGTTAGTGTTTTATATTTCTGTATAGGTTCCAATTACATGAACTTGTTAAGTGTATTAACAACTCATTGATCGACACTCACATTTGTTTTTCCATTTTTTACATGTATTTATACTTTTAAAAAATGCAAAATAAAATTGGACAATATTTACAACACACATAGATGACAGTGAATCCCTGTGAACCACAAAGTAAAGAGAGGAAAAGACAGGTCATCTATGCTTCATATAAACAGGTTACTGGCATCTGCAGGAGACACCAGGAGTAACCACCTGGAAAAGCCGACAATGAGTTTCAAAACAGTGTGTTCAGGAACGACAGCAGTGAGTCCAATTTAAGAACAGCACTCGAAACTAAGGGAGGTTTTGCTATCCAGTAAAATCTAAGCCAATCTGGTGAGATGGCTGAGTGGGTAAAAACTAAGCAAGCGAAAAACACCCATGATTGAACAATCCGAAAGGGGTAGAGTGGCCCAGCCGTTAACGAACTCTTGGAATTAACCCACCTGGTCTCACAGGGCAGGGGCCCACACTATCCAAATAGTATCTCCCAACTCATGTTAAAGCATTATTTCAGATTTGTCCTGTTTTGTTTTGCTCTGTTTTATGTTGCTACAAGTAAAATCAAAATTAGGCCAGGAGCGATGGAGAAGACAGAAGGGGCATGTAAAAGTGAGGCGCCATGCTTCTCCAGTATGTGTGAAGGCAGCTGGACGGAGCCCCTGGGAAACTGGGATAAGCACCCCGAGTCACAGCCTTCCTCAAAGTTCAGACAAACTTCACACAAAAATTAGCAACAGATTGTGATGATGCTTGGAAATCTCTGAATGTACTTTTAAGTGGATGGATTGTGTGGTATGTAGAATGTATTTCAGAACTGTAAGGAAAATCATCAAGGTCATATCCCATACAAAACTAAGGGGCTAAAAGAGAAGTTTGCAAGCACTCCAGAAGGCTAGGTCAACAAAAGCCAGGAGCGACCCTAGCACTTGGAAAGTGGGGGCGGGACAGCAGAGTACAAAGTCACCCTTAGCTACACAGTTCTAGGCCAGCCTCGGCTCCAGGGAGACCCTCTCTCAAAACACAGCACACAAGAACAAATATGAAAGAGTGCTTTCCAATGAGTTGTAAGATACTATTTGAAAAGTAGCCTAGAGCACAGAGGGACCATCGTAGGGTAGACTTGGAAAGCTGAAGTAGTGGGAAAGAACAATGAATTCAAACCTGAAAATGCCTTCCCAGGTAAAAAGGAAAAGAATATGAAAATCGACAAAAAGAGGAAAATCAAAACAGGTGATGCAGAGTTGGGAGAGAAGAAACTGTGATAAGAATGTGTTGTATGAAAAAAGATTAAATATAATGGAATTACCTAAACAAGAAAACCAAGGCAAGGAGGGAAATTGAATATAGGGCTGAGCATTAGAGCACACACTTATAAACCTAGCATTCAGGCTGAGGCAGGGGGCCACTCTGGGCTGCATAGGAAGTATAAGGCCAGCCTGCAGGATCTAGACCCTGTCTGAAAAGACAAAACCGAACAAACAAATAAAAAACATACTATATTCCTGGAATTTTTCACCCAGAATGACTAAGACTAGTTCAAATAAAACTAAATTTTTTAAAAAATGTAAATGTCATAGACATCTCAATATTTTGCGTGTGGTTTACTTCTGAAGGAAAAAAGTCTTAGCTTGCCTGTGAAGTATGACATGCTTCATGATGTGAAAAAGTAGCAAATATTTAAGATCCCCAGAAAGGAAAAATAGGAGCCAAGAACATTGTATCTGATAAAAACTTTTCAGTATAAAGAGTCCAGATAGTTTTCAAAATCCAGGAAGTAAGAAATACCATTTCCATGGTCCCTCCCTGAAGAACTTGCTAGAGAATGAGGTTCAGACAGCCGCAGTGGTGACTGGAGATCAGTTATTCGTAGAACCGATACTAAATGAGAGTTAAGAGGGGGTGCATATGTAATACTTACAGGCTTGGATAATGTGCATCTCTAATGCAACCACTTCCTAAAGTGAGGAAATAAGAAAAGTGTATGGACACAGCTTTAACAGCTCTCAGTGATTACGGTGGTGGCAGTGTTGATGTAATTATGTGTGGAAAAGCCAAATACAAAACATATATACTGTGTGATTTCAGTCATATAATGTTCAAAACATTCATAAATGAGTAATTGTCTGATAGCCTTACTCTGTCCTATCTTTGAGAACACGGGTGTAACTCAAAAGAGTTTCAGTTTAAAAAAGGAAGTAACAGCAAGCAATGCTGTAATCCTGATATAAACACATGAAAATGTATATTTCATAATAAGTGCATAGACCTATGCTTTAGCCACTGAAAAGACTAGAAACAAAGAAGCCTCGTAATAAACATACATATTAGCCTAAATTGTGGCACTGAAATACCATTCCCAGCCTGGCACAGTGGCACTGGCCTGAAATTCCAACACTCGGGCAGCAGGTAAAGACAATGCAAGGTCAAAAGGCCAGCCTGGTCTACACAGTGGGGTCCTGTCAAAAACTAAAGAAAAAACATTCTCATCAAAGGAAAGCAGAATATCTTAGAGAAATAGCTGCTTCGAGTTCTGAAGGGAAAAAGTCAAGATCAGATTAGATAATGTGTTGAGAAAGATCATTTCCACTAGCCAGTTCGACTTCAGAAAGGGTAGTGGGGATCAGGAATGGAGCTCAGTCACAGAGCTCCTGCTTAGCATGTGCAGTGTTTGCACACACACACACACACACACACACACACACACACACACACACACACACACACACACACACACCCAGGACCACAAGAAGAAAAAGAAAACGGAGGCTGCAGGTGGAGCTCAGTAGAGCACCTACTCAATGTTTATAAAGCTCTGGCTTCATTCCCCAGCACCCCATACAAAAACGGCAATTATCTGTACCATAAGTACATTTACCAACCAAACCTATCCTATCAAAAAATTCTTAATTGACATAGAAAGCAATGTACAAACTTACGGGTATCATGCAGTGTTTCAGTGTACGTATATATTGTATAATGTTTTCAAAACAGGATAAACATAGCTGTCTCCACAAACATCATTTCATTTCATTAAAATATAAAAATAGAACTACCGTATGATCTAGCAGTCCCACTACTGGGCAGATATCCAAACGAAAGCATTCAGAATCCTGGCTTTTCCCTTCTCTTTCTGTGGCTCTCGGGATGGAACCTTGGCCTTCCTTCACATATGCTAGGCAAGCACTCGACACTGAGCTTACCGCCCGGGCCTCCCATAGCTTTTTGTAGTATGTTATCAGTATTCAAGATGGTAATTCTATGCAGTAGAATACCAAAACCGTTCCTCCAGTGCACCTGTACCTTAGTACCCACTGACCATGCTTTTATCCATCCCTCCCTCTCCTGTACTCTTTCCAGCCTCTGGCAACCACTCTACTACTCTCAACTTCCATGCTGTCGACCTTTTAGATTCTATGTATGAGGAAGATCATGCAGTACTTTCCTGTCTATGGCTGGCTTATTTCATTTAATGCTCTCCAGTTCCAGCCATGTCACTTCAAATGATAAGATGCTCATCCTTTTTAAGTCTCTGTATTTGTAACACATTTTCTTTATCCATTCTTCAGATGATGGGCACGTGGGTTGATTGCATTTTTTTTACACTGCGAGTGAACATGAGTGCAAATATCTCCTTGACAGACTGATGTCATTTCTTTTGGATATTTGCCCGGTAGCAGGATTGCTAGAGCATATGGTAGCTCTGCTTTTCATTTTTAGGTAACTTTCCTAATGTTTTCCACAGTGACTATACTAACTTATAATCCATCAATAATGAACAAGGGTTCTTTTTGCCCACATCCTTTCCCGAACTTATTTTTTCCCTTTTTGATAATAAGCATTCTAAGTTTCTGAAGTGGAGCTGGGTCTCATTGTGTTTTTGGTTTACATTTCTCTAGTAACTAATAATGTTAACCATTTGTTCATATATTTATTGGTTATTTGTATGTCTTTTGAGAAATGTCTACTTAAGTCTAGTGCCCGTTTTTAAATTAGATTATTTGGAGGGTTTGGTTTGGTGTTTTTTTTTTTTTTCTATCGAGTTTTCAGAGTTCCTTGTATATTCTGGATATATACCCCTTATTAGATGGAGACTTTTCTCTAAATTTGTAGGTGGTCTCTTTACTGTTGATCTTTTTGTTATGGTTTGAGATAATCCCATTTGTCTGTTTTTGGTTTTGTTTTCAATGCTTTGGGGGTTTATCTAAAAAGTCCTTGCAGGCCAGCAAGAGAAAGGCTGATAAAGGCATTTGCCACCCAAGATTGATGACCTGAGTTCTAACACCAGAACCTACATGGTGGGAGGAGAGAAAACCCCCCACAAGTTGTCATTTTGTGGTAAGCCCCCCCCCCAGCACATTAAATAAATAGAAAAGCAAAGAAATCGATTTTAAAACCCCTACCTCTTCCTGTGTCTGAAGTGATTCCTCCTATGTTTTTTTCTAGTAATTTTACATTTTCAGTCTGATATTTAACTATTTTCAGTAGATCTTTATAACTGAAAGATAGAGGTCTAGTTTCATTCTTCTGCATGCAGACAGTCAATTTTCCCATATAATTTACTGCAAAGACTGTTCCCTGGGTGTGTTCCTAGCACCTTTGTTAAAGCTCTATGGCCATAGCTTCTTGAATTTACTTCTAAGGTCTCTTATTTCATTCCTTCGGTCTGTGCATCTGTGTTTTGGTTATTATGGTGTGTGTGCACGCGTGCCTCTCTGTATCTTTGTATGTGTTATATGTGTTTGTGAGGGTGGATGTGCATCTAAGTGGAGGTTGCCAAAGGCTGACATCAGGCATCAAGTATCTTCTTCAATTGTCTCTTACTGAACCTTCAGCTCATCGGTTTGACTGAGCTAGCTTGCGAGTAGGCACCAGAGATCTGCCGGTCTCCGCCTCCCCGGTGCTGGGACCACAGTCACGGACTGTTGTGTCGGTGCTGGGGATCTGAACTCAGGGCCTCATGCTCGTGTAGCTAGCTCCCCAGCCCCAAAGGAGACATACTTTTCTCAGAAAATGGTGTGGGTGTTGTGTTATTGAGATGTGAACTGAGATAAAAGTGAGGACGTTTCTTTAAGCACAATTAGAGGAAAACTGAAGACCTCCAGCAATCAAATTCCAACTCTTGTTAAAACTCTTTCAAAGAATGTGAAATTACAAAAAGCACACAAATCAGCTATCAGAGTGGATGCGACTGTCCATGGCACCATGTCATTCATTTGATGCTTAAGCATGGCTGACAGTGTAAGAATTCTGTAACATTAACAAATTCAAGGAAAAGTAAATACGTGGAAAGATGGTGTGACTATAGTAAAGGCAGCTGGGGCTGGCAAGATGACTCACCAGTTAAGAGCTCTCACTGTTCTTGTCTGCAAGAGCAGGTTCAGTTCCTAGTACCCGTGTGCTGGCTCACAACAGCTTGCATTTCCAGTTCCAGGGGATCTGCTGTCCTCTTCTGCCCTCCGAGGGTTCCTGGGGCTCATAAAGTCTTACAGAGATACATATACCTGATTTCTTTAATCTTAAAAAAAAATGAATAAAGCCAATTGGTAGAGCAATAATTACCTGTAATGCTGCCTCCCTGGAAATTCACAAATCATATATATTTTTTAACTTCTATGATTTCAGGTTTCTAGGTTATTTTTGCTGATGGGGTGGGATTTGGGGAGGGGTTGATTTTGTTCGTTTGTTTTTGTTTTGATGACGGGATTGTCGGGCATTTAGCAAGAATTCTTTCCCCAAATAGAATCCATTTGTGGAGGCCACCTCTATGATCTTGGCTTCTGTGAAAACTTCTGGAGGCATCTCTACTTGCTGCCGTGGCACAGTGTCTAACATTCAGTAATAGGCGTGTCCTGGCCATTTGTGCCAGGCCTGGGCAGCTAGCTGTGCTCAGAGCGGAGCCGGGCTCCCGGGTGGTGTTTATTTGCCTGTCTTCAGTTTCTCTCTCCTCTTTCTCACTTTCCTGGCTTAGCTGATTGCACACAAGCAGCTCCACAGCAGCATGACCAAGAAGAAAAGGATGAGGAGAGCGAAGAGAAAGCTGTGCACAGACTGCGAGAGTGGGATGACTGGAAGGACACCCATCCCAGAGGCTATGGCAACCGGCAGAACATGGGCTAATCCTCCTGAAGGGCCAAAGGACCACGTGGTACACACCAAGGACAACCTCAGCAGGGTGCAGTGAAGGCAGCCAGGCAGAGTCTTGCTTTGCCTTCAGTTGTGTCAAATAATTGCTTGTATCCTAGGTAATGACCAGAGATTTTGTTTGGCTTTATTAATTCTCATCATGGTGATTCTAAGTGGTCGGGAAAGAGCACTAAGACATGGCTCTATATAACCTATGATAGTATGAATTCATTCTCTTCCAAAAGTAATAAACCCCTCTAGTATGCGGGCCTATGCACACACGTGGGTATCAGCTGGTTTTGTCGTTTGTGGTGGAGCAGCAGGGTTCGACTGTGGGTCTCGGGGTGTCTGGAAAGCCTTGATTCTGAGCAAGAATTGCCCTGGGTCTGAACTGCCCATGCTTTCCCCCTCCCGCTAGCTGTGGTGTGACCCTGGGAGCCCCCGCCATGCTCTGGAATAACGGTAGACAAGCAGAAATGGCAGAAGAGCGCCTCTGCTCCAAGGCACTGCTTTCGGAAATCAGAGCTGTGGGGAAGGGACCCCTAAAGAATTAGTCTCGTGAGTATGTTGGTTCATCCCACTCAGCTCAGCACTTGGGAAGTAGAAGGAGGCGGCTCAGAAGGTCAAGGTCATCCTTAACTACATGAGTGAGGCCAGCCTCGGCTGCATGAACCTCTGTCTCTAAATACATAGAAGGCCTCTGTTATAAAATTCCTGCCTACCTAGTCCTAGCCCTGACCGTGGGAAATGGGAGCTCCAGAGAGGCTGCTCTATAGAATCATCCTTTACCGTCATGGGAACATTAGCCTAAGCCTTGAGGTGAACACCGCCTCCAAGCCCACTGGACCTCCTTGGCTCTGTGGCTCCAAACCTGGTGTGGTAGGAATGGATGCCTCTGCTAGCTGGCTGTTTAGTACACGCCTGCTGATCACATAAACAGAAGTGGAGAAGAGGGATGATGCCCGTGATGCTGCAAGTAGGAACTCGCTGGGATGGAGGGGTTGGTACCCTCTAAGAGCAGCCTGTGATCTGCTCCGAGAACATCCTTTTGTTCTGTGGCTCCGGTCCACTTTGGGTTCCTTTGAAGAGGAAGATGACTCAGCCCTCCTATTCTAGCTCCTGCAGTCTGAGGAGAAGGCTTTGCAGAGAGTCAATTCCCTCTTGTTTATAGGGTGGGAAGTGGAGGGCTGTCAGGTGCTGAGGAGGAGGTTGTTTCGTGGGTGGTGACAGCAAGAAGGCTACCAATAATATATTTGTATACTTCCTAATAAAGGATCCATCTCCCCCTCACACAGAGGCTCCTGAAACTGGTAGCGCATGGATGACATTTCCTACAGAGCTAGAAGCAGTGTTCTCAGCCCTCCTCCAGTTGTTCCCAGGCTACCTCTAGCCACAGGTTTGTCCTCGGCCCGTAGAACCCACCCTGAAGTTTATTTACTTACAAACTAGCCAGGTTGACTTACACCTTGGTCTGAGTCTTAGAAGATTGTACTTTTTGTATCCTCCAACTTCATTGAGCCTCCACACAGAGAGAGAGAGAGACCCAAAGAGGCAGACCACACAAAGTAGGTTCGAATCCTGGCTTGGACAGGTGGAACCTGTATGAGTTCATGCAGTAAAACCCCCACAGTGTCTGTCTTCTGTTGATGTAGAGGATGTCTCCTAGGTCTGGGATGATTACGTAAATCACGGCCACCACTGTAATAAAGCCAGGCAACTGAAGAATAAGGCTTTCACGTTGGTATCAGGGCCATGACTGGGCTGTCCGGGAAGAAGGGAAAGGAACTGGGCAGGTAACAGGCCTTCACTGTGAGGCGCTTTCCCGCTCTCAGCACAAAGGCCTTGCAAAGGCAGGCCTACCGTCCCCATGCCACAGAGCAGGATGGGCCAAGCAGAGTGGCTTCATCACGCCCGCCTTGCGCTTCTGGGTTCCTTAGGCTTTTAGTCATGTGTCTTCGGGCAGCTTCCTGGTGGGAGCCTCCTGAAGACTGAAACTGCCATTTAAACACCGCTGGAACTCTACAGGCTGCTTCTCGGTTGACTCAGCAAAGGGAAGGTGGTGCCAGTTTCCTGCCTCTCCCCCCTCAGCTAAAGCCAGAGGGAGGTGATGAGCAACCCATCTTCCTCCATTCTCCTCCGCGCTGTGTGCCTGATGCCTCACTGCTCAGAAACCAAAAAAGCACCACCTTCTCTACGCCCACCAGAGCCAGGCCTTCCAGGGTCCCGGAGGCAGCTGGTTTGGGTGAATTCCAGGAACCAGGCTCCTCGGTGCTTTTGACAGGTAACACTACTGCTTCTCAGCTCTGCCTCTCGTGCGCATATATCTGTACGCCTGCATTTCTGCGCTTACCCCTGGGCCGTTTTTGGTTTCGTTTCCACCCTCACTCCCTCTCTTCGTGGTCTAGTGAAGGAAACTTGTCTCGGGGAGATGAATCAGTGACTTCGCACCGGCACACAGCTAAGCAAAGCCATGTAGACGCTGAAGTTGAGGGGAAGCATTTGGCTTCCGTGGCTCTCGCATAGAGGGCAGTTCCATCTGCAAACGGTGGTCCAGGGCACTGTGCACACCTCTGATCCCAACACAGAGGAGGCTGAGACAGGAGGGCTTCAAGTTCAAAGCAAGTCGGAGATCCTGCGGGGGGGGCGGGGGGGAGTCCAGTATGGTGGCGCACTTGGAAGTGGAGGCAGGAGGATCAGGAGTTCAAGGCCCGCCTTAGCTACATAGCCAGTTGAAGGCAGCCTAGGTTACATAACAGTAAAAAGAAAGAAAAACAGATACTGAGGGAGGAGGATGAGGCAAGGAAGAGGAAGAGCGGGGGGGGGGGGGTCCACATTCATCTTTTACCTTTCCAGTTTTGTTTATTCTTGAGTGGCCTTAAATTCTTGCCTCACCTGAGCACTGGGATTCCAGATGTGTACCATCATTGCCAATATAGAGTAATGTTTCTTCTCGAGCCAGGCTGTGGTGGCGCACACCTTTAATCCCAGCACTCAGGAGGCAGAGGCAGGGGGATCTCTGTGAGTTCGAGGCCAGCCTGGGCTACAGAGTGAGATCCAAGACAGAAACCAAAACTACACAGAGAGACCCGGTCTCGAAAAACCAAAAAAATATTTTTTTTTTTTTTAAAAAAAGTAATGTTTCTTCTCAAGGAATTCCATACTTCAATGTCCTTTCCAGTTTTGCACCTCTCAAGACCCTCTGGAGGAAGAGAGCAGGGGCTAAAGGAATGATGTAAAACCGAAAATAATTAGTGTTCTGGGTTAGTTTCAGTTCTTGGGAATCTGTCATCTGAAGCAAAATGTTCACTTTTGTCATTTAAAGCAGTGTGAAAAGGAGGGACTTTGGAAACTGAAATGAGTTTGTTGGCATCTGAACTCCAAAAGAGTTTCCTTCACTTCCTCTTGGCCTCAGGTTGGCTCATAGGCCCAGTTAGCATGTTACCACCCACCCGAGTGGGTCACCCTACGTTAATAGGAAATTGTTACCACGGTCTCCTTGCAAAACACCTGCACGTTTCCCCAGATTCCTTTCTACACACTGCACGGACAAGCACACCTCAAGCAAGGCAGTTCACTCTGGGTCCATACCAGGGATGCTTGACCTCTAACCTCAGCTCGTCACTGTTCTGACCTCTCAGAGACACAACCCTACTCAGCGCACAGGCTGGAAACAAACAGGAAAGCAAAGGATCCTTTGTTTTCAATCTAGTGCTTTGACAGCACCATTTGCGTAAAAGAAACTTTCTATGTGAAAGAATGTCTGTACAAAATAGTGTTATGAAAGAACACAATGAAGCTTCATTCCCCTATCAGACAGCTTCAAGGGTTACCCCCAACTCATATTGACCTTCCTCCATACCTCCATCCTCCTGAACCCATAGAGTAAGAGAACACCAGGTACAACACTGAAATTTGATGATACAAGGAATTGTTCATTTTATGCTATGATACTTTTTAAAAGTCTGGGTTTTATTCTGTTGCGTAGGCTGGTCTCAAATCCCCAGGCTCATGTGATCCTCCAGAGGGCTGGAGCTATGGGCGTGTGTCACCAGGCCCAGATTGTGCAGGTTGTAAAGGGGAGTTTGGATCTTTCAGAGATACCCTCTGAAATATGGGTAGACAGAATGAGATGATGCCCAGAGTCACAACGTCCATGTTTTCTCAAGCTGTCTTCTGCAGATCAGCAGCAGCCAAAAGGTTTGTGGCATGATTTTCTTGATGTGCCAAAATAACTACCAAAGGAGAAGACTCTAGGTGGTAGAACCTGAGAGCTGGGTTTCACATATCCAGCCCCAAGGCTGCCTTTGACAAATCTATGGGGAAAAGTAATGAACCAAGTCTTAGCTTTCAGATTCTTTGTCCCTCAATGACAGTAAAACTGAGCAATGTCTCAGGCCACCCTACTCCAATGTGGTAATAGCAATAATTCTAATAGCTACTGTATAGTAGGCACCTAGTATATACTAACAGCTTTGTACAGGGCATTTCTAATCCCTAAAACTACCCAAGTTACATATTACCAAAGCCTGAGTATATAGATGAAAACAGTGAGGCTCAGATAATGAATGTCCAAAGATCACTTAGCTCTAAGAAGCCTGGATTCCAGTTCAGTTGACTTCAGAACAGCTTCCAGTGGGCTGTACTGTCTCCAGGAAGCCCCCAGCACATAAGGCGTGTATGTGAAGGCAGAGAATAATGTCCTGGTAGCAAACTGCTCTCTGTTCATGTTTTAAGCAACAATTCCATAAGTTTTGTTTGTTGAACCCCTCAGGGACACATCTGAGATCGGCTCACTGGGAAATTCTTACACGCACACGCGCACACACACGTGCACACACACCCCATCCTTTCTACCACCTCATTCCTCAACCTACAGGGAAATAAATATTCCTGCTCCTTGCCCGTTCGGTCAGACCTTCTTTATGTCCAGCCCTGGAAGATCTTTGCTTAAGGCAGAGCTTGTAGGCTTTCTATGACAGCCTCACTCTGGGACTCTTGCCTATTTTGTAAGCCAGTCAAAGCCTCTTTCATCTCCCAGGCCTTCCAGAACAAACAGCACACTGGCCATGATTGCATGGCCTTACAGAAGAGGAAAGGGGGCAGCCAGCATCTGCTGCCCTAGGCCCTGGCTTCTGGCCCCAAAGAATTGAGAAATATTTTTTGAGACTTCTTTGCCAGCTTTAATTAATGTCCCCTCTCTCTCCCTTGTCTATCTCTCTCTCTTTCACCCTACCTTCTGTGTCCCAGATCCTTTCTGCCTCATGACTGTTGCCTGCCCTGACTTTCCCACCTAAATTCCAGGCCTGTCTCCTGTCATGTGCAAGACCGCCCCTCTTGATGTACAAACAGAACTAGAACTTGACAGCCTTGAAGTGAACTCAGCCATTCCCAATCCTCTCTCCATCAGGGCTTCTTGTGTCCCCCATAACCGACTTGTGCTCATCCTAAAAAGCTCACCATTGTTTCTGGCTTCTCCCTACTGAGAAAGCAAGTATTCAAACATTTGCTGAATGGATCAGGGGATGAATGAGTCCTATCATGAATCACACTGCTTCATCAGGAAGATTCACAATAATCCAGCCTCGTTCTTTTCATATTCAAACAACTTTGCATAAAAAGACAACTCAGAATCTCTTCACCTTAAAGCTGCAGTCATCTCCATAGCTGGCAGACTAATGGAGCATTTCAGCCTGTTCTGAGGAGACTGCTTTTCCACTAAATGGAGCTCACTCTACCTTCTCTTTGAAAGCTTAGTAAATAATACAGCAGTGCACTTTGAAGTAATTTTCTTGCCTTACTGACCACAGGATAGTCTGTCATGTTAGTATGTCATCGCTTATGTAGCCATCCTCAGATCTGGAACATTTGGATTGCTTACAGGATTTTAGTGCATTTTGTTTTATTTGAATCAGTTAACCAAGCAAGTGGCCCAGTTTGCTAATATACGGAGAAAGTGGCCCTAAAGCAGGGAGGATGGTGGGGAAGGCACAGGGCAGGGGTGAAAGGAAGCTTCCCATTGAATGCCCTCCTGCATTCTGAGCCCTGTGAGCACACAGGCTGAAGACTTACTGTCTACCAAGTGTGGCACCAGAACATGCCTGTCGAGATGGGTCTAGGCACACAGCCTAACCTTTTGGTATGTGCCCTCCCAAAAGTACATATCGGCCGGGCGTTGGTGGCGCACACCTTTAATCCCAGCACTCGGGAGGCGGAGGCAGGCAGATCTCTGTGAGTTCGAGGCCAGCCTGGGCTACCAAGTGAGTTCCAGGAAAGGCGCAAAGCTACACAGAGAAACCCTGTCTCGAAAAACCAAAAAAAAAAAAAAAAAAAAAAGTACATATCATGTGCCACGGGGACTCAGAGAGCTCAGTGGCTCGGGGAATAACATTTGCACTTAACCTTGAAAGATGGATAAGGCAGCCTGATCTGAGACAAAAAGAGGCCTAGCTTGGGGCAGATTGAGGTACAAGGCTATAGGTGGTTTAGAAAATGAATGCTTGACGAAAATAAAAGATGGGGTCTCCCTATGTAGTCCAGGATGGTCTAGACCTTGCAGTGAACCTCCAGCCTTGGCCTTCTGAATGCTGAGATTACAGGTGTGTATCACCAAACCTGGCTGTAAATGAGACTTTTAAGGAGGAAAGAAATGAGTGTAAAATGGGGTCCAGACCCAAGCTCTCTGGCTTGGAGTTGATCTCCAAGGCAACAGCATCCTTGAAAATTTGAAATAGGCCAGAGATACAGTGAAAGTGTTTTTGTTGTTATTTGTTTTGTTTTTCTTCTCTTCATTTCTTTTGTGATAGGATCTCATTAGATAGGCCAGGCTGGCCTGGGTTTCACTGTGTAACCCAGGCTAGCCTGGAACTCATCCTATAGCCCAGGGTGGCCTCAAACTCCCAATTCTCCTGCCCCAGCTTTCCGGGTGCTGTGATTACAGATGTGTCCCACTGCGCCTGGCTGTGAGGAGCTGTTGCCTCTGCTGCCGCTGCCGCCGCTGCCACCGCTGCCTGCGTGCTCTGCTTCTCATTGTGTACAGTGGGGAGGCCAGCGGACAGCGAGCTTCTCAAGTACAGGAGCCATTGAGAAGAGCAGGAGCTGCAAAGACTCATTGTTCTCTTTGCCCCAGGTCATAGCCGCTTTGTCCAGAAAGCTCTTGATCCTGGACAACTACTCAGGCTCAGGCAACAGGAATGCTTGCTCACGCTCACCTAGGCACTGGAAGCCACTGTGCTGGCCTGCTCTAATAAGTGACCCAGTGACTCATGGCTCCAGGGATCCTGAGAGCCCCATCTGGGTTACCCTTTACCCTCTCAGAGCCCTTGTCCTACCACAACTCCTGAGCCCCCTTCACTACGCTCTAGACCCAGGGGCCTCAGACACACAGGGCCTCGTGAATCACCTTCCAGGCGTCTCTTTTCTCCTGCTCCCTAAGCCTGAAGCTTTTCTCAAAGGCAGCTGTTCCCTGCACAGCAGCAAAGCTCTGCGTTTTTGTGTATGGGATCTCCACACCCTAAGAGGTCAGGCTCTTCACGTGGCACATTAGATCCTACTGCACATGCCGCTCCCCACTGCCAAATTCCAGTGCCATGGAACACTTTGGTGCCAGACACCATCTAAGGGACTTTCCAAGCCTCACAACAAATCCTCACAGCAAATGAGTAATCTTTTTTTGTTTAGTTGCTTTTGTTTAGTTGCTTTTGTTTGGTGGTGGTGGTGGGTGGGTGGGTGGTGGTGGTGGTGGTGGTGGTGGTGGTGGTGGTGGTGGTGGTGATGGTGGTGGTGTTGGTGGTGTTTGGCTGTTCTGGAGCTCACTCTGTAGCCCAGGCTGGCCTTGAACTCACAGAGATCTGCCTGCCTCTGCCTCCTGAGTGCTGGGATTAAAGGCGTGCGCCCCTACCACCCGGCTTTTGTTTTGTTTTTTGAGACAAGGTCTTACCTATCCCAGGATGGCCTCAAACTATGTAATCAAAGATGATCTTGACCTCCTGATTCTCCTGCCTTTACCTCCCAAGTTCTGTGATACAGGCATATGCCAACACACCCAGCTATGTGTGCTTAATATCTTCTACCAAGTGAGAGAACTAAGACTTGGGGCGTACATACATAATCTCTTTATTCGGCACATTTTAATTTTTTCTCTTTTATTTTTGAGATTACAATATAATAACATCATTTCTCCCTTTCCTCCCCCCAAACCTTCCCATATACCTCTCTGGCTCTGCTTCAAATCCATGACCTCTTTTTCATTATTTCTTGTTACATGCATATATGTATATGTATTCTTAAATATAACCTGCTCCGTTCATATAATGTCGCTTGTATGTATGTTTTCAGGGCTGGCCATTTGGCACTAGACAACTAATTGGTGTGCTCTTCCCTGGGGAAGGCCACCTCTCCCACCCCCAGCTCTCCTCAGCTGCCTGTGGTTCTTTGTGTAGGGTGGAAGCCTCCTGGGCTTTTCCCTGTTCACTTTGCCATGTGTATTGGTTTCGTCCCCCTCATGTTTAGACAGTCATGTTGAAGAGAATTTACGGGGATGGCTTCTGACTTTCCTAGGAGACACACAATCTCACAGCAAACTCCAGGATCCTCTGGCTCTTACAATCTTTCCTCCCCCTCTTCCACAATGTTCCCTGCGCCTTAGGTGTGGGAGTATTTTGTAGATGTATCCATTAGGAATGAGCTCCACAACTCTGCGTTGTGATTGGTTGTGGTTTTCTGTAGTGGTCTCCATCTGTTGCAAAGAGACGTTTCCTTGGTGAGAGGTCAAGACTACACTATCTATGGTGTAAGGATACGTATTTAGAATGCTGGTTTAGTAAAGTGGTGGTTGTGGATCCTCCTTCTCTAGCACTGAGTAGGTGGCACCAGTATCAGGCATCATTTCCCTCTTGTTGAGTTGGTCTTAAGTCCAATTAGGGAGATGCTGGTTACCACCAAGGTATGCATGCCACTGCTGCATCCTTAGAGTTATCCTGTTAGGTTTATCAACACATTTTAATTAAGGTCATATGTACCATATGCTTAGTATTTCCCTGGGTTTCAACAGCATGTATTCTGGGTCAAGAGTTGGGTAGTGAATAATAGGAGTCTATGTGTCACCAGTAAATAGATTAGGGCCACCAGGGAAGTCAAAGAAGATGGAAGAGAAAGCTCTTAGCTGTGTGACCATGGATGAGATACTTTTACCATCTTGGGGACCAGAAACTCTAACCTTCTTCATTGGTTCTAGCAGCATTTACTTGAGTAAAGTTTACCCTGTGCTATATGTTAGGGACACGGAGATGGGAGACAGTCTGGCCCTGCCCTTGTTCTGATGCCATGTGTTACCTTGAGACTCTCCTAAATTTCCTCCATATCCCCATGTAAAAGTGGAGAGGAGCAGAGACCTGATCAGTAAGAGCCACAGAGCTCTTGGAGTGGTGGGTCTTGTCTGTCATGGGCTCCCCAGGCCCCTTCATATCTGCTTTCCCTGGGAGAGCCAGGCTTTCCTCCCTTCCCTCTCTCCTCCCCTGAAAAATTCTCAATAGACACGGCCCTCTATGTGGCCAGGAAGCCCCAGGAAGCAGCTTGAGCCCAGCTTTCTCGGGAGGAAGAAAAGAAAGAACGGGCTTCTAGGTACATTTGACAATGAAAGTGACTTAACAGAAAGTGTCCTAAGCTCGCCTCTGAGGGGTCACATTAGTTAGTCAGATCAGCAGTGAGAGCTTGCATGCTCCCCTCGGTGGGCCAGACATCAGTATTCTCTCACACTTGTAGGACATTGGATCTCACTCTTGTTGGAGTTTTGCAGCCATGCTTTTAGTTACACTCAGCGGGAAGTTTTGGACTGCCTTCTGTATTCAAGGCCTTACGCAGGGGATGTTGATCTTTTTCAAATTCAAGTGTATGGACATTTTTGAGATTTTTCTAACTGTCTGTCTCTTCTGTTAGACTCAAAACTTATTGGAGTCAGACACTGCCTGTCTTCCTCCCCACTGACTTCTTTAGTACATCACAATGGTGACTTACAAACAATGTCATCCAACAGAGAGTGACAGGAAAACATTAATTCTGAGACAGGGATCTTGGAATGGCCTTTAATTTTGCAAAGACTGGTAAACAGAAGCATGACCCTTAACCAGGAACAAACAGATGGTCGACAGACATAAATTGAAAAGAATGATAATTGTAGGAAATAATTACCAACCGTGCACCAAGCCTTGTGCTGAGCACCTCATGATTATTCACTCATTTAATTCTCCAGATAACTCCGTGAAGCAGGCATTCTCATTGTCCCCATTTTACAGATGGGTAAACCAAGGCATGGGGAGTCACTAACTTATAAGTGTCAGGGCTCAGAGCTGAACTCCTATTGTCTTGCTCTGAAGTCTATGATTCTACCCACTCTACTGCCTTCCAAGATGCATTTTCAAAAGGGAATAGTCAGGGGCATGGAGTGTTGTGAAGCTATGGCTTCCAGCAATGTTCTTCCTGCTTTGCTATATGGTGTCCGGCTGCTGATCCAGGACCCCTGGGAAGAGAGGCACAAAGAGGAACTGGAGAGATGTAGATAGGCAGGCTGAAAAAGAGCTCTATTGGGCTGAGTGACTCTCAACTGAAGGAGCCGGATTGGCCACTGGAGCAAATGTGACCCCTAGTTACCTTTTCCGAAGCAGGTCCTAGCAGCAGGCTACTTTGCAGAGCTTCTAGATAAGGTGGACAAAGTCATTCTTTTCTCCTGAACTACTCAGAGGTCATCCAACAGCTAAAGCCACCCAAGGCTACTGTTGCCTCATCAAAATCAGTGGTCCATGGACAGAAAGGAAACAGTCTAATGTGCAACCTTCTGTGTGTAGGAAGTTGGGGCGGAGCAAACTGGAGGAAAGGTTCGGGCAAGCCTGACAAAAGCCTGCCGGTTAAGCAGCCCTGATGATAAGAGATTAGTGCAGAGCGTCTGACATTGGCTCCATCGCAGTGGCTTAGGGCTTCTGCTTGGGCTTCTGGCCACAGGGAAGCAGCCCTGAAACCATGGTCTTTCTCTCCAGACTAGATCTGCAGGAGGGCCTCCGAACACTCTCCGTTTTACAGTGGATTCCACTCTATGTCATTTTAGGTGAGTAAACGTCAAGGGCCAGAGAACAGATTCAGAAAGAGCCCAGGCCGCCCCACATGAGGAAGGCTCCAGTGCCAGCACCTGCTTGGGTCCCTCCACCCCGTCCAGGGCATTGACTGGCATGGAGGCCCAGAGGCCAGGGGAGAGCCTGCAGCTGAGGCGTTGTCCCCTACACTTTATCCAAAAAGAATCATACCGAAGAGTGGGGCCAGAGCGGTGGGTGCTTGAAAGGTTGGTGTTACTGGAAAGATCTAAGGTAATTTCCCTAGTATAAGGGTGTTGTAAAAGAATTCTGAAAAGTCCGAGGACTGGGTGCGTGACATTAGATCTTCAGGCAAAGCTAGCTCATGTTTGGTGGACTCAGTGATCAGTGTTGGGCTAATGGGCTCACAGAATCAAGCCAGAAGCCAAGGCATTCTGGGAGGTCATCTATAGAGGCAAGCAAATTATATGACCTGTTAGAGTAGAGGGGTTGTTTGTTTGTTTGTTTGTTTGTTTGTTTGTTTGTTTGTTTTCAAGACAAAGTTTCTCTGTGTAGCCCTGGCTGTCCTGGAACTCACTCTGTAATCCAGGCTGGCCTTGAACTCACAGAGATCTACCTGCCTCTGCCTCCCAAATAAGAGCAGAGGTTCTTAAGCAGCGGGTTGTAGAGTAAGAATTCAGGGGTAGCTTGGTGGGAAGAAATGTGGCTTTCCTGTCATTCGGCTCCTGTTGGGATGTAGCCATTCCTTCAGTGATGAATGTAGGCGATGAGCCTCAGACGTGATGGCAGCACCCGTGATGTTTGTCAGGCGCAGACATGGCAGAGATTTGCATTTCGTTCAAGTGATTGTTTGTTAAAGCCATCTCCAAACTTTGCTTGTGCTGATGATGACTTCAAAATTCCAGTAGTTATTAGAACTTCTGTTAAGGCTGGTTTCTTCATTCATAAAGCAAGAAACATATATGCTGCTGGATCACATTGTGAGTGATGTGACAGCTGTGGTCTAATATAGTGCCCTGCCTTTGTAATGTCGGGTATTTTATTGATGCACTTAAGAATATTATTCGAAGAAGGGTTTGTATACTTCATCAGCCTGTCAGAGGGGACCTATAGCCTCTAGAAGATGCAGACTTTCTAAGCTTCATTAAAATCAAATCCCGCTGAGCTCATCATTTGTTTAACGAGCTGTGTCAAGAAAAGGACGTTAAGCCTAGTGGGTTTCTTCTCAGCAGGTAAAAGGTCTTGCTGATCAAGCTGACTTGAAGCCCCTGAACCCACAGTTGAAGGCAACAGCTGACTCCTTCAAGTTGTCTTCTGACCTCCACACACACACAACATGGTACATGTGCCCCTACACTCGCGTGCATCCCACGTCACACACATACACAAATAATGATGATGGTGATAGTAAATAATAATAATAATAATAATAATAAGAGAGAAATACATTTTCAAGAAAAGGGAGTTAAAACCAGGCAGGACTAGTGCCTCAAACCTGTAATTCCATCACTCAGGAGGCCTGGGCAGAAGGATTACTGTGAGTTCAAGGCTAGCCTGAGCTACACAGTGACTAGAGTTCCAAGCCAATATGATCTATAAACTAAGACCCTTTCTCAGGAAGGAAGGGAGGGAGGGGAAGAGAGACAGACAGACAGGATAGAGGAAGGGAAGGAGGTACGGGGAGGGAGAAGGGAAACAGGAAGAAAGAAAAAAAGGTTATTTGGGGCAGCGCTTTTGTCTTTATTCATAGTTTCTTTCTGTTTTCCTCTGCATTTTATTTTAACTTTCTCAGAAAGCCCCCCTTGGATAAATTCTTCCCCTCCAGTAGAAAAATACGGGACAGAGGGAGGTCAAAAGAGATGTGGTGTTGGGTTTCGAGCCTGGACCTCAGAAAGGGTGAGGGAAAAGGCCTGAAAGAGCCCAGGAATGGGGAAGAGCGGAAGAGTGGGGAGATGCGTGTGTGTGCCTGGGGGACTTTCAGGCTTGACGGCACCTTGGTATGACGCTTGAACACGTGCTCATCTCGTCTGGCTACTCTGGACGGCTATTTTCAGTACAGTAATTTTGCTTTTCCTCCCAGAAAATAATTCTCAGGCTTTCTTTTTCTTTCTTCCTTTTTCCCTTTCAAAGGCCACTGTCTTCCAGCAGGACTAGAGTAGAGGGTCCGTCAGGCGATACCATATGTAAGAGCTCAAGAAGACAAGGGCAGCAGCCGCCTCCTCCCCGCTAAAGCTCACTGGCTCCCAGTCATCCTGGCAGAGTTGGAGGAGTGGAATGGGAATGCTAGAGACACATGATGGCACCATTGTGTCACCAGTGGAAACACAGAAGCATAAAGTGCATTTTTTTTTTTGGTCGGTGTTGTTAAAGTTTTGTTTTTTTTTTTTATTACGACAAATATAGAGAAAAGAGAATTCCTTGTTTTAAGTGGCAGTCAGTTGCATTAACTACTGTGTTACACAGTGTTCTACAACCATGTCCAAAATGTTTCATCTTCCTAAACGGAAACTCTGTACCCATCAAACCTTGACTTGCTAAGTTCCTCTCGCCCAGCTCTGGAAACCACCATTCTAATTTCTGTTCAGGTGAACTTTCCTATTCTAGACGATCATGCCATGGTCACTGTTATTTCACAAAACAAAGCCTTCAAGTTTATTCATACGATAGCATATGTCAGAATTTCCTTTTTAAATGAATAGCACTTTTATGGCTACACTAAATGTCATGTATTCATTCATCCATTAATGAGCATTTTTCCCTCTCGGCTATGAGGAAGAATGCTATTTTAAGTATAAGTGTATAACTTCTTTGAAACTGCTTTTGAATGTTTAGGATATACAAAAAAGAGGAATCTATGGACTGTATGGCAATTCTATTTGGTGATGCTTTGAGAAACTGCCAGTGGCTACACCGTTTTATTTTTCTCACAACCGTGCATAAGGGTTTGGATTTCTCTGCATCATCACCAATACTCTTAGCTTCTGGGTTTATTATCATCTTAACGGGTGTGGCATGAAACCTCACCATAGTCTTGATTTGCATTTTCCTAATGACTAATGATACTGAGCATATCTTCATGTGTTTCTTGACTTGTTTTAGACTGATTATCATTCCATTTGTATAACATTCTGTTTCTGTTCTTTAGCTGACTATGCTAAAAATTTCAAGAATCCTGGGTCCTGCAGATTACCAAAGCAATCTTGCAGTAGAGTAAAATGTCCACAGAGGTGCCAAATATATTCAAATCTGTTCATCAATAGTTATAGGGAAAATATTCATTATAAGACCTTGAGCTGCCTTTGCTGAGGCCGTAACAATGAGCTAATTATAGGCTCCTTGTTATCAACTACAGAAACAAACGTTTCAACCACGGCACACGTTTCAAATCACTGTACTGTAATGTGGACTATAGTAAGTGAAAGAGCCATGAGAAAGGAATGTGAGGGTGCCAGGTAAAGAAAATCTTACAACAGGCTGAGGAGGCTGAAGGGGAAGCAGCCTGGCACGGTGAGCAGCTGGTGAGCCCTGGGGAAGTACATCAGAGTGGGCTTACAGTTCAGTGCGGGACTTTGGAGTCCCAAGGGTGGCGCTGCTATAAGGCTTAGTATCATCGTCCCCTTCTCTGGGCTCACAGGCAATGTTCTTCACGGAAAAGTCTCCCTCCCTCCTCTTTCTCCCTTTCCTTTATTCGTTCTGAACCTGGTCGGTGCTTCTGTCTGAGTGATATTCAGAAGCATAGCCAATATAACATGCCAAGGGATGTTAGCTGGAGGAAATGGAGTTGACAGGGCAAAGAGAACAAACAGACAGAGGGACAAGTAGGATGGAGAAAGTGAGAAGAGACGACGAAAAGATGAGTTAGGGAACATGAAAGCTCTGACGGCCCTCTGAGGTCCAGCTTTCTTTCTGAGGTTTGCTTTCTCTCTCTGTGTCTCTTCTGTGTTGTGGAATATTAGTTTAAGATGTGTTGCGTTTGTTTATACTGTGGAATATTTAATGATGCAAAGATGTGTTGCATTCTTTTATGTTGCATTTGTTTAACTCTGTGAAGCTGTGTTACTGTGCCTGTCTAAAACACCTGATGGTCTAATAAAGAGCTGAACAGCCAATAGCAAGACAGGAGAAAGGATAGACAGAGCTGGCAGGCAGAGAGAATAAATAGAAAGAAGAGAAGAAGATGGGGAATGAAAGGAGGAAAGGAGGACTCCAGGGGCCAGCCACCCAGCTACACAGCAAACCATGGAGTAAGAAGGAAAAAAGGTATATAGAAAGGTAAAAGCTCAGAGACAAAAGATAGGTGGGATAATTTAAGAAAAGCTGGCTAGAAATAAGCCAAGCTAGGGCCAAACATTCATAAGAAAGAATAGGCCTCCATGTGTTTATTTGGGATCTGGGTGGTGGGCCCCCAAAGAGTAAAGAGCAAAGAGCCAGCGAGTTAAAAAAAAAAAAAAAAAAAAAAAAAAAAAAAAAAAACTATACTTCTGGGCTTGGACTTGCCATCTCTCAGAGCTATGAAAAGTAGTTCTGGCCTTCTAGTTTCTAGTCTCCACCCTCTCCAATCTATTCTGCATGCTCCCTCAAGTCTGTCTGTCTTTCTTCAGTCTTGAGTATTAAATCCAAGACCTAATGCTCCCACTGAAATAGATTCCCAATGCGTAGAACCTTTTTTAAAAAAAAAAACTGATCATATACCTTTCATGTTCAAAAATAACGGTATCCTATGGCTAGCTTGATGATGTACAAGTTTAGTACCTGGGCAGCCTTGACCATCTCCACTCTCTGGCTCTGACCCTGCATCAGCTCATCTCCCTGTGCAAAGCTTGTATTTCAAGCAATTTACTCACAGGGGTGGGGGCATACCCCTTAACTTCTGCCTAGTTCCTTGACTGGATCATAAATGCCCTTCCTAGACTGTCAATGCCTCTCCATAGGGAAAATACTTGACCCATATCTTCTCTGTAATTCGTTCTAGACTGTGCCACTTTGGAAGGCCTAAGGCACTTTTCAGGAATAAACTGGACAGCATCTCTCTCTCTCTCTTTTTTTTTTTTTTTTTTTTTTTTTTTTTTTTTGGTTTTTCGAGACAGGGTTTCTCTGTGTAGCTTTGCGCCTTTCCTGGGACTCACTTGGTAGCCCAGGCTGGCCTCGAACTCACAGAGATCCGCCTGGCTCTGCCTCCCGAGTGCTGGGATTAAAGGCGTGCGCCACCACTGCCTGGCAAGGACAGCATCTCTTAATCTTAAAAAATTAAACCCACAACATTATATTTTAGTTATAGAAGTTGAATTAACTTTCAAACAAGGAGCAGGGAAAACAAATTTTTCACTAAGGCATTCTGGAGAGCATTGAAGTTGAAAAGCATGGTATCCAAATCAATACATTTCAAAAGGTTGGGACCCATCTAGGCATGGTGGCTCAAGCCTGGAATCCTAGCACTGGGACAGTTGAACCATGAGTTTGAGTCTAGCCAGGGCTACATTTTGAGTTCCAGGCTTGTGAAGACTGTATAGCAATACCCTGTCTCAAAAGAAAGACACTTGTTAAAAAAAATCAGTAAGTTACTAAGGTATGTAGTATTTAACCAGAACCTACTACCCTTTATTCATTAAATCATAACATTCAAGGACTTTACTGGTTGCAGACCCCAGATTTCCCCCTCTATCCAACAAGCTCCATGAGAATAAGAACTGATTCTTTTCTTTTTCATAGGAGCAAACTTGACATTAAATATCAAATTATCTTCCTAGATTTCATCTTCCTCGATAGAAACCATTAGCTCCATGTTTCTGCCTTCCTTTAGTCATCCTTTTTGTGGGGGTACTTGCCGCCTTCTGGTTTTTGATTCTACAAAAAATAGGACATAGTCTTGGGTGTCAGACAGTTCAGCTCTGCCACTTACTTGCTATGAGATCCCATGCACGAAAGACTGCTGTTTTCTATGTGACCTCAAGCAGGTCAGAAGTCCCTCTACCATAGATACAGTACATCCTTCCTGGCGCTTGCGGCTGTTCTGCAAACCAACAAGGTGAGAACATACTCAATTCGTGTTCGTTTTCTTCCTTTTATTATAGAAACTGACATCATTTGGAGCTCCACTGTCCCATCTGTCTTTATTTTCTGTTGCTATAGCAAAATACCACAGTCTGAGCAACTCATACATAATAGTATTTTGCCTAGGGTACTGGAGAGTGGAACACCCAGTATCCAGGTGCCAGCATCGGGAAAGGGCTGTTTTGTGTCATCCCCTGGTAGAAATTAGAAGAATGAGAGAGTATGCGTGAAAGAGAGAAGCAAGAGAAAGCAAAACTCCTCTTTATCAGGAGCCTGCTCCAGAAATAACAGCAGTAATCTATCTTAAAGGCCCCATCTCTTAAAACCTGTACATCGGTCTAGTTTCCAACACATGAACTTTCAGTCATACCTCCAGACCAGAGTACAGCCTCTTGAGACTGTCAGCCTTGCCATTTGCTCCACAGAGACATGATGAGTGCTTCAAACACAGGCAACCGAGACTCGGATGTCACTGTACCTTCAAGAAGACTGATAATGGAGTCCTAGAAAACAACATATTTGATGCATTCCCGCAGGCCCAGACCAGATAGCCTTCACCATGCCCTAGCATTCCTACATCCAATAACTGCATTGGGCTGAAAAGTCTCAATCCCCATGGCATCTTTTTCCCTTTTTCTTTTTTCTTTTTTCTTTTCTTTTTTTTTTTTTTTAAATTTCAGACAGGGGCTCACTATAAAGCCCAGCTTCCCGCCGGGCGGTGGTGGCGCACGCCTTTAATCCCAGCACTCGGGAGGCAGAGCCAGGCGGATCTCTGTGAGTTCGAGGCCAGCCTGGGCTACCAAGTGAGTTCCAGGAAAGGCGCAAAGCTACACAGAGAAACCCTGTCTCGAAAAACCAAAAAAAAAAATAAAATAAAATAAAAAAAAAAAAAAAAAAGAAAAAAAGCCCAGCTTCCCAAGCCCTGGGATGACAGGCATGTGTCATCACATTCGACTTCCCTGGCAGTTTTCAAATTGGTTAGAGAACCCATAGCCTTGTTCGGATTTCCCTTCCCAGTCATATGAATCCCCTTCGCCCAACTCCCTGCCTCCAGGTTCTCCTGTTCCCGCGGTTATCCCAAACCCTCCCTGCAGTTATTGCGATCCTTACCCTTTCTCTGCTTCTTAGCTTTTCCTGACTTACACCCTTTAGCATCAGGACTCGTCTCTGCAGCTTTCTTCCCAGATCCAACTCATTCTATGGCCCCTTTATGCACTTCAGTGGGTTAGGACATTCCTCAAAGACCCAGGGCATTACTGTTTTCCAGGACTTCACTCAAGCTCTTCCTTGCTCATTTCCTCTGCCAACTGAAGCTCATCTTGGGAGGTATCCTCCCCATAAGAACTAGAGGTTCTGGGAGGCGGGAACTTTGTTTTCTGTGTCTATTGATAGGAGCTACACAGAGAAGTACTTCAAATAGCTCTTGTCCCATAGTGTCAGATACTTAGTAGAGACCCAACAAATGTATTCTCCTTTCTCTCGAGACTTGGATATGTGTCTTCTCTGAGCCTTCATTCAGTCATCTGTAAAGTGAGGTTCTAAGTTATTCAGTTATTATTACAGTAAGATAATAAGTCATTACCTCCCAAGGCAGTGAGAGGATTAAAGAAAAACGCACACTGGGGGCCAAATAGCACTGTTGCACAATCAACTGGTCAGCACTCCCCATTTCAGGCCGTGTTCATTTCCACTTCCACATTTAACCCTTTCACCTTTCTCTTCCTGTCCCTGACAATATCCTCCTGATCGTTAGCACAGAGATTTCCGAAGGGGTAGGCTCAGCCAATGCTTGTTCAGTGATTTTATTCACATCTACTCTGACAAGTAGTATTTATCATTGACTTAGTTTCAATTAAAAAAAATCTTAAAAAGCACAGAAATTTCTTTCGGATAATCTAACTCCGTTCTTGGATTTCTGAAAGCACTGAGCCAACCGCCAGCTCTCAGACTTTGGCCATTGCCCTGAAGCACCATGTTTCCGCCTAGAAGGGTTTGGGGCTAATACTGAGAACAGCCAGCCACTGTAGCCTGGCAAGCACACAAAGCTGTAGAGGGCATTTCCTTGTTGAGAATAAGGTCACAGGTGTTTCTCATCCTGTTAACTTTCACCTGCCACTCGGAGAATGTGGAAATCCAGGTGATGCTATACAACTCTATGTAGCAACAGTTTATCATGAGCCATTGCCCCATGCTTTGCGATGTTCTAATCGCCGTCTAATGGGGAGCGAGCCAGACAGATGTGGTACTAATTACACAAGCAAACACAATAAAACAGTAACAGAGGCACAAGTGTTATGTTGCAAGTGTGCAGAGAAGGAGACTTTTCATCCTGCCTGAGGAACCATCAAAGATATGCTATCAAAGAAGTATTTTTGAAGGTAAGCCTTGAAGAATGAAGGAAATTTGGTAAGCAGAAAGTTGGGGAGCAAGTAATCAAAATAAAAGAACAAAATGGCTGCATACATATGTGGTAAGTTGAAGGCTGAATGAGAAATGGATTGAGGTGGTTGGACACCTGATTCCTCTACTTCAACCTTCTGGCTCTTTCTGTGTGTACCATCTAATGCATTTGTGAAAGGAACATTTTCTGTAGTCTGAATAATTTGTTTTAACTGAAGTCTTTATAGCACTACCATGAATTCTCTTTTAGTCATTATATGTTCAAAAACAAAACCCCATTCATACACCATATCACCCGGTGTCCCTGCAAGTGGTGAGGGGACTAGAGTCTGAGAAATAATGAAAGCAGCATAGGAGTGTGAGACAGGGCTAGGAAATACTTGGGTCTAATCAGGAGAGAACTCAGGAAATACGCTGAGACTTGGTTTGCTCAGCAATGGGAAAGTATTGGTGGCTTTTGGAAAAGGCAGGCATCGAACTGTGCATTTCCGAAATGTTGAACAGCTTCCGAAAGCAGCTGCAGACAGACGGAAGGCTACAGTGGAGACCGGAAGGAATCAGCTCCCAGAGCATAGAAGTAGCAATGGAGATGGGGGGCGGGGGGGGGGGGAGGTGGAGGCGGGCATGAGTGGAAGAGATTTCTTCATTTAGGAAAAGGAAGAATGTCAAAGGTGGCCTCAAATTATTGAACACATGACATTTATCCTGAGGTCTGAAAAGTGATTAGGAGCTAGCCAGGCTGTTTAGCTAAGGAAATGGCAGGCTGGGAAAGAAGCCAGCATGCAGAGAAGCCCTGAAGTTCAGTATCAGGAATAGCTGAAGGGCTTAAAACAGTACAGTGGGAAAGCCAGGGACTGGATCACAAAGGGCCCTCTAGACCAAACCCAAGAGATGGGGCTTCTCTCATAATGGACACTTTCCTAACACATCTGTAAATCCTCCCCAGCGCTGCAATTAAAGGCATACACCACCATACTTAGGCCATTTATTCTCTTCACTTTCTACATTTATAGCTAAGTGAGAGCCAATAAGTACGCACAAAGTCACAGACATGCCTTTTTGACACATCCCCCTGCTCTGTGCTGCTCAGTGACAGAGTCCGATTTAAATTCACTGTACTGGCTGCACCCAGATCCAAGAGAAAGCAGGGAGTTGCCTTCAAAGACACTGGTGCTCACCTGGAGAGATAATGATGGCTTTGACCAGGGGGTAGCCTGGAAGTGGGGAGCAGAATCATCTGGACGATATTAGAACTGGCAGAAATCATTAACTGACTCAAGGGAAGCTATGGTTCTAACTCAGTGTAGACAGTTGTATTATATAGTCTCAAAAAGAAATCTAAAAAAAATCAATAAAACAAGTAAAACCCTTGGACAAGGGTTCCACAGATAAAGCATTGGCTGTACAGGCATGTAGATTGAAGTTCGGGTCCCCAGATTCCACATGAGAGCCAGGCAGATGTGTCAGCTGCCTGCCATCCCTGCACTCGGGAAGCAGAAACAGGAAACCCCTGGCATACACTGGCAAGCTTGACCAGATGTGGCTGGGTTCAGAAAGAAAGCCTACGAGCAATCAAGGAAGACAAGTGACGTCAACCTTGTGCATACACATGCACCCACACGTGTGTACCTACACATGTGTACACATGCATACACATGCATGCATATCACACACACCAAAAGAAAAAGCAAAACTGAAAAAAAATGACCTCTTGGCAAACTAGGACTAGAAAAGAACATTGTCAAATTAAAGAACCCCCGCCCCCAGCTACCATCACTACACTTGATGAAAGACAGAACACAATCTATCTCTAAGACTGGGGAGAAGCACCTTCAGTACTTGTATTAACACACTCAAAATTCTAGCAATGCGACCAGATAGTAAAAGGTTTGCAGATAGCATGATTACCCAGAAAGGAATTTATGGCCTCTTCATGTGCTTGTGTATTTTTGTTTCTGTTTTTTCTTCTTTTATTTGTTTTTTAGGCATTCAGCAGGCTGAAGTAGGAAGATTGCTAGGTCAAAGCCAGTCTGGACTGACTGTACAATGAGGTCCCATTTGAGGGGGCTGGGGGGAGGGAAGGAAAGAAGGGAGGAAGGGGAGAAGGGAGGGGGGTCAAAATAAAAAGCAACTGAAAATAGATATTTAAAAGTCAGTGCCATTAAATACTTCCTCAAATCAAATACTTATAAATCCAACAAAAAGTTTATGTAGCTAAGCACCTACCTAAAGAAAAAATAAAGATCTCAAATAACAGGAAATTTAAGTTTCTACCTCAAGGGAATTGGAAGCAGAAGAAGCCAGGTTCACTGACGATAACACAAAGAAGAAAGAACAGAGATCAGTGCATAAATAAATGAAATGAAAATATCAACAAAAGCAAAAGTTAGTCTCTTGAAGATAAAAATAAAATTAGCAAAGGGTTAGCTGATGAACCAACAAAGAAGGGAATATTAAATGAAATTTAAAAATTAAAGAGACATTATAGCTACCACCAGAGAAAGAGTGGGCATCTCAAGAGACTGCTATGAAAAGTATCATACAAACAACAGATTGTATAACCTAAACAAAGTGGACAGATCTCTAGACATACACAGCCTAGCAAGTATGAACCACAGAAAAACAAATAAAACTATAGCAATCAGAAAATGTGCATATACTAATAAAGAGTCAGTGATCAAAAACCTCTCTCCAAATCAAAGGCCAGAACCAGAGGACACTGTCTCTGAATTCTACCGAACACTCGAAGAAGAGTTATCAACATTTCTTAAACTTCCCAAAAAGCTACAGAGGAGAAGGCGTCCAACTACTTTACAAAGTCACCATCACTGCTAGAGTACTACAAGGGAAAGAGAAGCCCGTATCGCTGGTGAGCACAGAAGCAGGAGTCCTCAGCCACACACTGGCGACCAAAGCCAATAGTCTGTCAACACTATCCACCATTTACACTGTGAATATGTACTACTTCAACATGTTAAAGTCAGTAAATGCTGGTCACAACCTTAACACGAAGAAAAATTAAAATCACACAATTGTCTCAGTAAATACAGAAACCAGAAGGTGACAAAATTCAATTTTTATTCAAGGTAAAATTTCTCACCAAATTGGATAGAGAAGGAATGTATCTCAGCAAAGTGAAGGCCACATATAAAAAGTCCACAGCTGCAATCATACTCAGTGTACAATGAGAAGATGATTCTTTTCCAACACTTATCCTTTCTATTCAATAGAATACTAGAATTCTTAGCTAGGGCAATTTGGGAAGGAAAAGATATAAAGGACATCAAAACTGAAAAGGAAGTGAAATTGTCTGTTAGTAGATGACATGAACTTATCTGGAGAAGACTAAAATTCCCAACAAAACCGGGTTGGAAATAAGAGGTAATGTGAAGCCTCCCGGGAAATGGGTATACCATTGCAGTTGGCCAGGGCCTGCTTGCCTGTCTCCTCCAAACCAGAGAGGTTAACCCAGAGCCCAGATGTGCCCTCAGACAGCTGACTGGGTTGGCCTCTTGACACTCCTACATCCTCAGTGACCTGCACCTGGGTTCTGCGCCCGATATCTGGGTGCCGCAGGACAGCGACTGCCGGCTCACACCATTTTGGGGTGGTAGCAGTTGCTGCTTGCACCTAACTTTCTGCCTGTGAGGACTTTGCAAGCCAGGCCCTATGGATCCTGGTTTGGCTGAGACGGGGAACTACCAGTGGTCGTGCCCATCAAAGGCCACCAAAAGTTGCCTGTCAAAAGAAATTGGGTCGATACCACTACAGTTCTACAAAGTGGGAAGACTGGAAAATGTGGCCTGGAGCTGCATTTTTTTTTTTTTTTTTTTTTTTTTTTTTTTGGTTTTTCAAGACAGGGTTTCTCTGCGTAGCTTTGCGCCTTTCCTGGAGCTCACTTGGTAGCCCAGGCTGGCCTCGAACTCACAGAGATCCGCCTGGCTCTGCCTCCCGAGTGCTGGGATTAAAGGCGTGCGCCACCACCGCCCGGCCTGGAGCTGCTTTTTGCGCAGACTTGATTTGGGTCATATGTTGGAATGGGCTGAAAGGTGGCTGTAAATCACATTTTTAACGGCAGGATGGGTGCTCTAACTCTTAGGAGGAGATGAGGCACCCTTAGAAGATTCAGACATTCAGCCTGGGGACATAGTTTAGTGGTAGAATGCTTGTATAGCATACATGAGGTCCTAGCTTCAATCCCTAGTAGACATGAAGGAAATAGAATTCAGAGTTGTAGAAAATCTTCATTTGGTTTTTTGTTTGTTTGTGTTTGGCTGATCTGGAACTCACTATGTAGATCAGGCTGGCCTCAAACTCACAGAGATCCTCTTACCTCTGCCTCATGAGTGCTGGGATTAAAGGTAAATGATATCACCCCGACCACAAAAGCTTTTGTCTACTGAAAAATAATGACAGAAGAAATCATAAAGGTAAGAAATTTCATAGAATAGTGATGTACAATCACTGTCTTTTTATTATTAATTTTATTACACTTTAATTTAGTTTCACGAGTGTGTAGATAAGCATGTGCCACAGTGCACATGTGCAAAAAACAACTTGGAACAGCCCATAGATCTAAAGGTAAAACAGAAATTTTTCCATTTTTCAGTAGGAAACATGGGAGAGCTGGGCCTGGTGATATAGGCCTATAATCCCACCCATTCTGGAAGCTGAGGCAGGAGAACCACAAGTTCAAAGCTTGCCTGGGCTACAGAATGAGTTTCAGGCTAGCCTGGGCAACTTAAAAGAGGTTTCATTTTAAAATGAAAACAAACAGAACCAGGACTATACCTCAGTGGTAGAGAACTCCCAAAAGTTGTCCCCCACAGATACAACACACACACACACACACACACACACACACACACACACACACACACACACACACACACACTATCCAGCATCACTTCCTTAGATATCCTTATGTCCTGGAACTTCTTGTTCCATGATCTTTAGCTCTCTCTCTCTCTCTCTCTCTCTCTCTCTCTCTCTCTCTCTCTCTCTCTCTCTCTCTCTCTCTCCTTTTGAGAGAGAGTCTCACATAGCCCAAGCTCATGCGGTATCCAAAGATGTCCTTAAAGTCTTGGTCCTCCTGCCTCTACCTCCCAGTTGCCAAGATCATTAGTATCCACTACCACACCAGCTCTTCTACCTCTTGAAATCCCACATTTGTGGTCAGAAGATGGTGGTGACATGCAGGGATGGTCTGCCAGAGTCTACGAGAAGACTGGAGACTGGAGACAGCTAAAGAATAGCCATCAGAAGAGGTGGGTGGTGCCCGGGTAGTTCCAGCTTAAACAGTAAAGTGAAACAGGGAACTTCACAAGGCAGTGGAGGAAGTTTAGAGTCTATCACAGGGGTTGGCATGATCTGGGGAGCTCCCCATTCCCTGTGAGTAGGAGCCCTGACAGCAGACTGCTGTGGAAGTCAGAGAGGCTTAGAAAATCTGTACCTCGTAGACATCTTGAAGGGCTGGGGCAAGGCCACAGCAGCAGCGTCACAGCAGCACTAGCTGAAGAAAAGCATCAGAATACCCTCTCCTCTTCATACTGGCTCCTCAGCACTGGATTGACTAGCCCCAAGGCACCGTCTCAAAAACACTCCTGCTGTGTTAGTGTCTTTGCTTGTTTGTCTGTTTGGGACAGGGTCTCACTCTGTAGCTCTGGCTATCTTTGAACTCACTCTATAGACCCGGCTGGCCTCAAACTCACAGATATCTGCCTGCCTCTACTTGGCTTATGTTGATGTCTTGACAACATAAGGGTCTCTGTAAGCTGCACTCTGGAGCAAGTGTCCCAAGACTTTATGCTGATTGAAAGTGGAACCCATTGCTGAGGATGTAGTTCAGTGGTAGAGCACTTGTCTGGTATGAACAAAGCCCTGGGTTCTGTCCCAGGAGAAATAAATAATTCAATAAATTGTTTTGTTTGTTTGTTTTATTTCATAAATAAATATTTACTTAATAAAAATGGTCATTTCTGCTTTAAGACATAGCATGTTTGCATTTTGTAGTCTGCCATGTCTCTTTGCTAACAGAGTCACATTTTCCCTCTTCTGAACATTTTGCGACCCTTTGAAGGGGACAAAATAAAAACAGTGAAGCAGTTTCTAATCTACACTTTCTTCTCAGCATCCGACTGTCTGGACACCGCAGGTAGGCCTCGACCTTCAGAATGTATGGTTTTACCAGTTCAACAAAGTAAGGAAAATCAAACTTTTATAAGGAACTTTCTGAACTGCCAGGGTGAGGATAATCAGCCACCAGCCCAGTGCGCTTCTCTTCCCTTTTGCCAAGCAGTTCTACCCTTTGGCTCCAGTCAAAGACCTCCTCTGAGAGTTTCGTGGTTTCTGCTGCTTCCTTGGACAAGATCTCAGACTTCAGGAGGACCCATATCTAAGGACCCAGACAGCAGCCTGAGCCAGAACAAGGAATAGGCAATGGCTGGGGGGAAAACAGTCCCCATAGCATCCTTGCCTGCTCTCTTACTGTAGAGCTTGTGAGAGGTGTACCAAGCCTTGAGAGAAACTGAAGGACATGTATCGGTTGTGTCTCCTCAGGAGCTATTCCCATCTTGGGTATACCCTATGTCCTGCTGTTCAGTAGCTTATGGCCCTTATCTGTGCTCTCCTTAGCCTGGCTTCTCTATGACTGGAACACCCACAGTCGAGGTAAGAGATGTGAGCAGAATTGTGGTCCTTTCTGTGCTAAGGTTGGAGTCACAGGGACAGGGAAAAGAGAGGTGGATGGAGCGGTGAGAAGAGGAGAAAAAAGTCTGGCTGCCCATGAAGCTTTAAGAGACTAAAAGGGAGGCTGCTTCTGTATCTTGAGGAGCATAGGCTGAACTCTTCACCTCTGGGAGGGGTAGAGGGACTGGCAATAGCCCGCTGGCTTGTCTCTTTTTTCTCTGTCCCCAGATGGTAGGCGTTCAGCTTGGGTACGAAACTGGACCCTCTGGAAGTATTTCCAAAGCTACTTCCCAGTAAAGGTAACCACCTTTCCTCCGGATGCCCACCTTTCCTCTGGATGCCCACCTTTCCTCTGGATGCCCACCTTTCCTCCAGATGCCAACATTTCCTCCGGATGCCCATATTTCCTCCGGATGCCCATCTTTCCTCCAGATGCCCATCTTTCCTCCGGATGCCCATCTTTCCTCCGGATTCCCATCTTTCCTCCAGATGCCCATCTTTCCTCCAGATGCCCACCTTTCCTCCGGATGCCCACCTTTCCTCCGGATGCCCATCTTTCCTCCAGATGCCCACCTTTCCTCCGGATGCCCATATTTCCTCCGGATGCCCATCTTTCCTCCAGATGCCCATCTTTCCTCCAGATGCCCACCTTTCCTCCGGATGCCCACCTTTCCTCCGGATGCCCATCTTTCCTCCAGATGCCCACCTTTCCTCCGGATGCCCATCTTTCCTCCGGATGCCCATCTTTCCTCCAGATGCCCATCTTTCCTCCAGATGCCCATCTTTCCTCCGGATGCCCACCTTTCCTCCGGATGCCCATCTTTCCTCCAGATGCCCACCTTTCCTCCGGATGCTCATCTTTCCTCCGGATGCCCATTTTTCCTCCCGATGCCCACCTTTCCTCCGGATGTCTTGCTCCTTGTTGCTTGAACTCCCACTCCCTATTGAGATCCAGGTTTTCAACGGCTCTGATGGCCAGCAGTGAAGGGGAAGGCCTAGCAGCATAATGTAGAAAATAAACCCAAAATAGATGTGCAGGTGGGGAGACAGGAACAATACCTCCCCACAGTGTCAAACCCAAGCCAGCGTCTCTTAGCACCAGGATCCCCAGGGGATCTATATGACAATAACATCCTAGCGAGCAAGGAGTTAAGGCTGTTGGCTTGGCTCTGAAGTTTTCACATCCTTTCTTCCTTCTGCTTGATCAGTCTCTCTATCTTCCTTTAACAGCTGGTGAAGACCCATGACCTTTCTCCCAAGCACAACTACATCGTTGTCAACCACCCCCATGGCGTTTTCTCTTTTGGTGCCTTCATCAACTTTGCTACTGAGGCCACTGGCTTTTCCAGGATTTTCCCATCTATCACTCCCTTTTTAGCAACCTTGGAAGGGATCTTCTGGATCCCTATTGTGCGAGAGTATGTAATGTCCATGGGTGAGTATAGGAAATCATCCCATTCTGAAATCCAACTCAAGATGCTACCCCAATATGCTCCAACAGTCACTCTGTGATAGAAGACTTGACTGATTTTTTTAAAGAGTCCAGCCAGTATCAGGAGTATGTGTCTCAGCATCAGTTTCTGTACAAAGTCTGAGAGGCAGTCTGATTGGGCAGCAGGGGAAGTTATAGACATTCACAAGTTGCCAGGACTCCTTACAAAGGGTAATCAGAAGGCTAAGTGCAGAATCAAGCCCAAATGGAAAGCAGAGAGTAAAAGCCATATATTAAACATGAATACAGGGGGAAATATGCCAGATTCTTCTCTGAGATGACAACTGGCTTATTTCAGCTCTCATGTCAAGGAACCTTAAAGGTATTATAAAGTCTCTCATACCAGCTAGTACATACAATCTTGGTCCATGTCCTGCATCTCCTGGGAATCCCTCAATCCTTGCTTATGCCAAAGGATAAAGGACAATTATCCATCAGAATTCAGGACAACTTTCCAGTGCCACAAACCAGGGTACTATGACAGGTTCCCTTCTCTCTGGATGAATATCTTTCTGGACATCAGAAAACAACTGAGGGCAAACTAAAGGTAAGCTACATTTATCTTGAGGGGAATCCCAGAAGATGTTTCAGCTTTCCTCTTAGGTTAGTATGGCCATGTAGCAAGCGTTTCTCTCAATGGCTAGACCTTGGATGCAAATTCTGCCATCCCAGTAGAGAACAGAAGATGAATTCAATGCAAAAATGGGATTTCAAAGTGTTGAACATCTGCAGCTTTTGTCAAACAACAGGATGCCATCCACATTCCATTGTTCATCTACATTTCAATTTGGCTTGGTCTGCCTGCTCACCCAAAATCCTACTTAATGGATCCTTTTGGCAGCTTGCTCTTAGGAAGGAAGCACACTGGTGGTGGCTAGCCTGATCACCTCCAGAAGAAATGCCTCTGGAGGGTTTCTGGAGTGGTCATCCTGGACAGAGGGAAAGATAGCTCTACAGTCTGTGGGTAGAAATGGAACGGGTTCATCCGGAAGACAGGAGACCATGAGTGGGAGCAAGTGGAGAAAATCAGGATAGCCCTTACTGGAGAGTCCTACCAAGGCAAGCAAGCAGCTGCCACTAAAGATACCTTCTCAGGCTAGGGTAAACCCAAGACATGAAGACCAAAGGCAGAAGGTGGTAACTGTCTACAGCAGGAAGAACCTGGGAGAAGCCTTCTTCCACACTTAGACACCAAGTTCACTCCATCCACTTGACTCTTTGCTTTCACAGGTATATGTCCGGTGAGTGAGTTGGCCCTGAAGCACAAGCTGATGCAGAGAGGCTCAGGCAATGCTGTGATCATTGTGGTGGGTGGAGCTTCTGAAGCCCTCTTGTGCCGCCCAGGAGTCTCCACAATCTACCTCAAAAATCATAAAGGTTTTGTGAAGCTAGCACTGAAGACAGGGTGGGTCCCTAGGTTCAAGGACTCTCTTGTCATGGTGCCTTAGGCCCTCTGTAACTATCTACAATGACACCCTCTCTGGGAAACCTGCTAGATACCCCTATTTTCCTCTGATTACTTCCGTTTACCCTTCGCATTATGCCTTGGGGGTATCTGGACCTCCAGACATTTGGTGGTTAGATCTTGAAGTCGGGGAAAGAAGAGCAGAAAAAGGTCCATTAGTCTGGGGCTCTAGGAGAGAGTGGCTTTGTTCTGTATTAACTCATTCACTGGGAGGCCCTGAGAACCACCCAAGGGCAGTGAAGGTACTGGCTGGGTATTCAGGGGATGGATGCTCAGAGGATGCCCCCAGAGAGTGTTTTCAGCAACTGTCAGATACCTACTGTGTGTCAGGCTTAGTATGGGACATTGAAATACAGGAATAAACAATACCAGGTGCTTGTGGACTCACAGTCTAATGTAGATGACAAATACATGCACATATCATAACATATGTAGACTCCAGCTACTTGCCATCTCAACTACCATTCCCATGGTCTAAGCACTCATTATCTCTCTGCTGGACCATTTCAATACTTGGAACTGCTCTTTCTGTTTCTGTTCCTGCTTCCCTTGCCTCAAAGATTCTATTCCCAGTTGTAGCTAGAATGATCCTGGTAACCATGAGTCAAGTTATATCATATCTCCAAGCTCCAATGTCACATTGTCCAATGTCCAAGCTCCATGTCACACAGAGCAGAAGATCTTGAAGAAACTGGTCTTGAGCCACTGCCCTGACTTCATTGCTCACTTTTCTCCCCATTGCCTGCTCCTTCGCTGCTAGGAAACACCAGGAGTATGGAGATTTTTTCCTCATCCCTTGTGTTCACTGATGGATCCCCATGACCTAAAACAGTGCTGGCACATAAAAAAAGAACTCAATGGAAATGTGTTGAGTAAATGACGGATGATAAGGGAGACATATACAAATTTCCCTGGGGGCACCAATTTATAGAAAGACCTTGGCCCCGACTGGAGGCTTCATCGGAGAGTGACATCTGAACTGTGCTAAAGTTAAAATGAGAGTAAGAGTTGCCAATCAGACAAAAATGGGAAAAGAGCCAGACATTGTGGCTCTTGCCTGTAATCCCCCTTACTCTAAAATCTGGAAAAGGAAGACTACAAGTTCAAAACCAGCCTGGAGAAGTTGACAATATCCTGTCTCCAGCTTTAAAAAAAAAAAATTATAGGTCTGGGGTTCCTTCTAGTGATAATGTGCAAGGTTGAATCTCCAGCACCTCAAAAACAACACAGTAAACAACTGAACAAAAGTGAAAACTCAGGCATTCGATGAGGAACTAGATGATATATACAGCACTACCCTAGACCAGACCCCAGGGATTCAATGAGAACCGTCAGGATTTTCACTTCTGATTGGTCAGGAGAGGACTGTGAGGCAGGGCAGGGCACGGAGTGGGGGAAGTAGGATAAGGGGGGCACTAGCTGACAGATAACAAATCCACAGTGGAAATCAGGGGTGATCAATGATTTCTTTAAGGAGATATGCTTAGAAGAGAGCGATGAAAGGCAGAATGGCATTTGCTCCATAAAGAGAATCGTAGAGGGAGTAGAACACACGGACGAAGTGAGAGAACACTTGGCACACTTACTATGGCTAAGTAGTGAGGAACCTGGCCACACAGGAAGGGCCAGGACACTGAGCTTGTGCTAAGCAGTGACGGCTACAGTGAGGCACTCTGGGAGAGCTTCCAAGAGAGGAGTGTCATGCATGCTTGTGCAGTTTGGGGAGCTCATGCTGGATGCTAAATGAAGGTGCTAAGTCTCCTGAGCTAAGGTCCAGCAGCCGCACTGAAGTTCCACCGGAGGAAGTGGTATGGAAGGAATGAAACACGACACGAGGCTGGGGGTGTCCGGGTGCCTGAAATCTTGTCCTATTGTTTGGAGGTTGGGGCTGTTTCCCACCTCAGAGAGTGTTGCTGGGGGGAGATTTTGCCTCAATGAAGATCTAATTCTGCTGTCCCTCTCTTTGCAGGGCATACATTGTCCCTTCTTACACCTTTGGTGAGAATGAGGTTTACAACCAAGAGACCTTCCCTGAAGGCACATGGCTAAGGTTCTTCCAAAAAAACTTCCAGAAAATTGGCAAAAAAATCCTAGGCATAAATTTCTGTACTTTCCATGGCAGGGGCTTCACTCGGGGATCCTGGGGCTTTTTGCCTTTCAATCATCCAATTACCACCGTTGGTGAGCTTTCTACTTTTTCTAGGCCACTCAAGTTCTTGGTCTACCACCGCAAGTCATCCACCAATCCCCAGGCAATCTGGCTCACAACCAGAGTACCCTAAGGGTATGGCAATAGGTCCGGCTGAAAGCAGGGTAGGAAGGACAACCAAACAGCTAACACTTGGGGCCATCACAGGGGGGACAGAGCTCACCTGCTGTCAGAGAAACATCATTATTCAAGTACATTCATTCAACTCTTTCCTGTGCTTGCATTCATTCTCTGGAGCATGGGTGAAACGCAAGTGACCAGAGAACGAGATCCAGAACAACAAGGGGAAAGAGTGAAGAGAGGGGAACAGCCCCAGAGACTTGTGGGAATGTGCTCCCCAACTGAGGTGTGGGTAGTGTCCTTGGAGTAGCGACTCTGATACTTGTCTCTTCTCCTCCATAGTTGGTGAACCCCTGACAGTCCCCAAGATCCATGATCCTGACAAGGAGACAGTGGCAAAGTACATGGAACTTTACATCAGTGCCCTGCGCAAGCTGTTTGACCAACACAAAGCTGAATATGGCTTCTCGGAGACCCAGGAGCTGACAATTATATAACACAAGTCAGAATCTCTGTACTGCTGTGGGATATCATTTTCTATGCTGTGAATATGTGTTGCTCTGATTGGCTGATAAATAAAACGCTGATTGGCCAGTAGCCAGGCAGGAAGTATAGGTGGGGCAAGTAGACAAGGAGAGGCTGGGAAGAGGAAGGCTGAGTCAGGAATCACCAGCCAGACACAGAGGGAGCAAGATGTGAAGGCAGAACTGAGAAAAGGTACCAAGCCACGTGGCTAAACATAGATAAGAATCATGGGTTAATTTAAGTGTAAGAGCTGTCAGTAATAAGCCTGAGCTAATGGCTGAGCAGTTATAATTAATATAAACTTCTGTGTGGTAATTTGGGAAGTGGCTTCTGGGTATTTGGGAGTTGTTGGTGGAACAGAAACTTCCACCAAAAAAAGTGAGAAATAAACGCATTGGCACAGGAGACAACTTTCTGAACAGAACACCAATAGCACAGGCACTAAGATCAACAATAAATGGGACCTCATGAAATTTAAAAGTTTCTGTAAGGCAAAAGACACCATTAATAAGACAAAACAACAGCCTACAAAATGGGGAAAGATCTTCACCAACCCCACATCTGATAGAGGACTGATGTCCAAAATATATAAGGAACTCAAGAAACTAGGTATTAGGCTGGAGAGATGGCTCAGTGGTTAAGAGCATTGACTGCTCTTCCAGAGGACCCAGGTTCAATTCCCAGCACCCACATGGCAGCTCACAACTGTCTGTAATTCCAGTTCCAGGGGACCGGACACCAATGGCAAAACACCAATGCACATAAATAAATTTAAAAAAAGGAAACTAGGTATCAACAAACCAAATAATCCAACTAAAAAATGGGGTACAGATCTAAATAAACAGTTCTCAAAAAAAATATCAAACAGCAGAGAAACACTAAAGCAGATATTCAACATCCTTAATCATCAGATAAATGCAAATCAAAACAACTCTGAGATACCATCTTACACCTATCAGAATGGCTAAGATCAAAAACACAAATAACTGCTCATATTGTCAAGGATGTGGAGCAAGTGGAGCAAGGGGAACCCTCCTCCATTGCTGGTGGGATTGCAAACTTGTACAGCCATTTTGAAAGTCAGTGTTGCGATTTCACTGAAAACTGGGAATCAACCTATCACAAGACCCAGCTATGTAGCTCTTGGACATATACCCAAAGGATGCTCAATCATACCACAAGGACACATGCTCAACTATGTTCATAGCACCTTTATTTGTAATATTTAGAACCTGGAAACAACCTAGATGTCCTTCAACTGAGGAATAGATAAAGAAAATGTGGTGCATTTACACAATGTAGTACTACTCAGCTGTTAAAAAAAACAAGGACACCAGGATATTTGAAAGCAAATGGATGGAACTAGAAAAAAATCATCCTGAGTGAGGTAACCCAGACCCAGAAAGACAACGTGGTATGTACTCACTCGTAAGTGGTTTTTATTTGTAAAATAAAGGATAACCATGCTACAATTCACAGACCCAGAGAGACTAAGTAACGAGGAGGGTTCACGGGGGGGGGGGGGGGGGGGCGACACCTGGATATCGATATCCCTGGGAAAGGGAAATAGAAGAGATTTTATAAGTTGACTGAAGGCAGATGGGGATAGGAATATGAGTGATCAGGTTGGAATGGGGTGGGGAGGGAGAATACTGAAAGAGAATACTGAAAAGGGAGGTCATTTTGGGATTAGGTAAAAATCTGGTGCAAGGGAATCTCCCAGGAATCTACACAGATGACCCAAGCTAAGACTTCTAGCAATAACCGATAAGTAGCATTTTCTTGATTAATGGTTGATGTGGGAGGGCCCAGTTCACTGTAGGTGGTGCCATTCCTGGGCTGGTGGTCCTGGGTGCTATCAGAAAGCAGGCTCAGCAATCCATGGTGAATTTTAGTTTAAAAGTTCTAAAGCTGGGCTGGAGAGATGGCTCAAAGGTTAAGAGCACTAGCTGTTCTTCCAGAGGTCCTGAGTTCAATTCCCAACAACCACATGGTGGCTCACAACCATCTGTAATGAGATCTGGTGCCCTCTTCTGGCCTGAAGGGACACATGCAAGCAGAACACTGTATACATAAATAAATAAATAAATAAATCTTAAAAAAAAAAAGTTCTAAAGTTTCAGCCTATTTTTTTCTCCATTAAAAATGTTTGGCATTCCGGGCGCGGTGGCGCACGCCTTTAATCCCAGCACTGGGAGGCAGAGGCAGGCTGATCTCTGTGAGTTCGAGGCCAGCCTGGTCTCCAAAGTGAGTTTTATTCTTAATACCCTAAAGTGAGCTTTATTCTTAATACCCTAAATCTGGAAACATCCAAGATGTCCTTCATCAGGTGACTAGGTCAATAAACTATGGTATATCAATGGAACTGTGCTCAGCAATAAAAAGGATCAAGCTATTGGTACATTCAACAATTTGGATAAATCCCAGAGCACTGTGCTGAAGGGGGGTGGGGGGAGCCAGTCCCACAAGGTTACATACTATGTGACTTCATTTACAACATTCTCGAAATAATAAAATAATAGGGATGGAGACAAGAATTTTGGTTGCCAGGGTTTAAGAATGAGGAAGGAAATTGGTGACTGTGATTACTAAAGGTCAAAACAGGAAACCAATCCTGGTGATGCAGTCCTGCAATTCTAGCTACTCAGCAAGCTGAGGCAAGAGAATGTCAAGTTCAAAGCCAATCGGGCAATTTAGTGAGACCCTGTCTCAAGATAAAAAGTACAAAAGAAGCTGGGCAGTGGTGGCGCATGCCTTTAATCCCAGCACTCGGGAGGCAGAGGCAGGCGGATCTCTGTGAGTTCGAGGCCAGCCTGGTCTCCAAAGTGAGTTCCAGGAAAGGCGCAAAGCTACACAGAGAAACCCTGTCTCGAAAAACCAAAAAAAAAAAAAAAAAATGTTTGGCTTTGCTGGGTGGTGGTGGTGGTGCACACCTTTACTCCCAGCACTCAGAAGGAAGAGGTAGGTGGATCTATGTGAGTTCAAGGCCAGCCTGGTCTACAGAGTGAGATCCAGGAAAGGAACCAAAACTACCAAAAAAAAGTTTGGCTTTATTGAGAAAGACTTCATTATGTAGTCTAGGATAGCTCTGAATCCATGATCTTCCTGACTTAATCTCCCATATAATAATGAATTTTATGTTGTGTGAATTCTGTCTCAAAGAAAGGGGGTATTTAAGGAGAAGTATTGCCGCTGGGGGATGGGATATAGCTCAATAGAACAGTGCTTGACTAGTTTTATGAGGTTCTGGGTTCAATCCCAATTAGTGGCAAAAAATAAAAAGAAGTCTTTTTCTTTTTTTTTTTTTTTTTTTTTTTTTTTTTTTTTTTGGTTTTTTCGAGACAGGGTTTCTCTGTGTAGCTTTGCGCCTTTCCTGGAGCTCACTTGGTAGCCCAGGCTGGCCTCGAACTCACAAAGATCCGCCTGCCTCTGCCTCCCGAGTGCTGGGATTAAAGGCGTGCGCCACCACGCCCGGCCTAAAAAGAAGTCTTAAAGCAAAAATAATCACAGTAAAATTTTAATGCTTTTTACTTTAAAATAACTTGTCAATTCACCAAAAGTCACAAGAGTAGAATCCCTTGAACATTGGTCTGGCTTCCTGCAATGATGAAATCTTATAGAAATGTAGTACAATATCAAAATAGGCAATTAACACGGTACAATATTGTTAACTAGGCATCATTCTGTTTTCACTATATCCGCATGCATATTTTGTGTCTGTGAGCACATGTATGTGCACAACTTGGCTCTCTCTATAGATTAGTGTATTCATTATGTCCGTCATAATACAGAACTGTTTGATCACAACAGAGAAATGACCCCATATTATTCAATAAAATACCACCTTTACTATTGTCCCCTAGCAGTTACTACTGTCTTCTTCATCTCTAAAGCGTTGTCATTTCAAGGATGATATGCAAGTGGAGTCATATAATGCATAATCTTTTGAGATCTGCTCTTTTCACTAAGCACAATGCCCTACAGATCTAAGTTACCATGTATCAGAGTAGCCTTCCTTTGACTGAGCAGTAATTGTTCCATGACCTGATTGTGCCACAGTTGTTTAACCATTTATTCACTGAAAGACACTGTCTTATTGTTTGTTTGTGTGTGTGTGTGTGTGTGTGTGTGTGTGTGTGTGTGTGTGTGTGTGTGGTGTAGGAGTCAGTTCTACCCACCCTAGGTGGTTCTGGGGCTCAAATTTAGGTTGTCAGGCTTGTACAGCATTTGCTTTTATTCTCTGAGCCAGCTTGTTAGCCCATAGATTTGTTCTTCAATACTGAGTTTTGTGGATCCTTTATAAATTCTAGATACTATTTGCTTATTGGACATATGGCTTGTAGATCCTTTTTCCTAGTCTGTGCATTGTATTTTCAACTTTTTAGACAAAGAGCCTTGCTATGTAGCCCAAGCTGGCCTGGGGCTCAATATGTATCCCAAATTGACTTTGAACTTACAGTCTTCCTTGTCTCAGCTCCCCCCCCCCACCCCTGCTCCTCCAAATGCTGGGAAAACAGGTGTGTTTCACGACACCAAACTTCTTTTCAACATTTTAAAAGATAATTTACTTTTACTTTATGTGCACTGATGTGTTTGTCTGCATGTATGTATGTGTGAGGGTGTCAGATCTTGGAGTTACAGATAGTTGTTTAGCTGCCATGTGGTTGCTGGGAATTGAACCTGGGTCCTCTGGAAGAGCAGTCAGTGCTCTTAACAGCTGAGCCATCTCTCCAGCCCTCTTTTCAACATTTTAACAGGGCCTTTTGCAAAAAAAAAATCAGTTTTGTTGAAGCCTACTAATGAACTTTTTCTCTCTTGCATGAATTGAATGAGCTTCCTTATTGAAACTGCTACTAATTGCTACCAACTTGGTGACTCTATTTTTTGAAACAGAGTCTTACTCTTTATCCTCTGGCTGGCCTGGAGCTCACTATATGCATCTATCTGGCTCCAAACTCACAGAGACCCACCTGCTGAGATTACAGGCATGGGCCACCATGCCCAGGTTTTGCGACCTTTAAAACAACTAATCTGCTAGTCTTGAAGGCCAGAAGCCTGAGAATGGATGTCACTGAGATAGAATTAAAATGTTGCTTTATTCTTTCTGGGTGCTGTAGGGAAGATCTATTCCTTTGTCTCTCCTTTCTAATGACTGTCCACATTTCTCAGCTCTTGGCTTTCTTCTAGCAGAGACATTACTCCACCTCTGCCATTGTCATCAGATCTCCTTCTAACTCTGATCTTTCTGTCTTTATGCTCTATGAATCCATGTGATAACACACATGGTAACCCATATGATCTCCACACAGAAGATCCTGGATAATCTCCAGATTTTTAAGTGAATCACTTCTACAATGTGTCTTTAGGGAAGGTGCTGGTTCACCATTTCCAAGGATTAGGGTATGGCTGTAAATGGAAGTTTCTTGTCTTGACTGCCTATTCCCAAATAACCACTCTGAGGCTTATATTAATTATAAATGCTCAGCCAATAGCTCAGGCCTATTACTAACTAGCTCTTATATTTTAAGTTAAGCCATATTCCTTATTTATGCTCTACCACATAGTGGTACCTTTATTAGCACGGCACATTCATCTCCTGCTCCTTCTGTGTCTGACTGGTGACTCCTGACTCTGCCCTTCTCCCTCCCATCATCCTTAGTTTGGTTGCCCCACCTATACTTTTTGCCTGGCTACTGGCTGATCAGAGTTTTATTAAACCAATTCAAGTGACAAATCATTACAGTGTACAAGAGGATTATTCCATAGCATATGGCCATCTTTGTAAGAGTCACTCTTCAGCCTTCTAGAAACATCTTGCTCTTGGTGTCATGTCTATGAACTTCACTGAGTTCTAGGTTGTCAAAATTTTCTCTTATGTGTGTTTTCCCTTAAAAATATCATGTCTTATTCTCTATATTTAATCCCATTATTTGTCTTTCATTAATTGTTGTATAAGGTACGAAGAATCAATGCAGTTTTGTTTATGTACAAAGTATGATCCAGAACAATGGAACCAAAGTACTATCCCCAAAAAGGCCACTAAGATAGCTACTCTTTCACATGTTTTCACTAATGGTGGAGCCAATCTGAAACAAAAACAGCACATGTGCCAAAAGGGATGCCATAGAACAATATCAATTATAAATTAACATGTAAGCATCTCAAACAAAGTCAAAATAAATTGAATTCAGAATCCCCTTAAAACTGGGCTGTGGTGGTGGCACATGCCTTTAATCCCAGAGGCAGAGGCAGGTAGATGTCTGTGACTTTGCGGCCAGCCTGAGCTACAGAGTGAGTTCCAGGACAACCAGGGCTACACAGAGAAACCCTGTCTCAAAAAAACAAAAAAGAAGAAGATGGAAGAAGAATAGCATGTATATGTATGAAGATATGTAGCTAGAGTTTTCCTGCCTGGCCCACAGTCAGGACAAATCTCTGTCACCCGCCAGTCCCACAGCCTCTCAGACCCAACCAAGTAAACACAGAGACTTATATTATTTAAACTGTTTGGCCTAATGTCTCAGGCTTCTGGTTATCTAGTTCTTACATCTTAAATTAATCCATTTCTATAAATCTATACCTTGCCACGTGGCTCATGGCTTACCGGTGTCTTCACATGCTGCTTGTCATGGCGGCAGCTGGCAGTGTCTTCCTCCACCTTCCTGTTTTCTCAGTTCTCTTCTCTGTTAGACCCGCCTATACTTCCTGCCTTGCCACTGGCCAATCAGTGTTTTATTTATTGACCAATCAGAGCAATTTGACATACAGAACATCCCACAGCAAAGATGTTACAATGAAATGCATTATTTTATACAATTAATATACACTGATAAAGGTAAGTCCCTTACAGAATTCTGCATCACTAGTAAGGTCTTATTCAACTACTGAAATATGGAAAACAATTTCTATAGTAGCTAACAAAGAAAAAAATCACATTTTTTTTTACTGGGGTTTTTAACTTCAGGCCTCTCACAAGCTAAGCAAGTGCCCTCCCACTGAGCCCTCTTTTTACTGTTGATTTTGAGACAAGATTTCACAAAGTTACCCATTCAGGCCTGGAACTCATTCTGTAATCCAGGTAGGCCTTGAACTTGTGATTCTCCTGCCTTGGCCTCTGAGGAGCTGTGATTACAGAGTGCACCTCTATACAGGTCTCTCTAATATATTTTAAAAATATTTTTATGGGGGGGTTGTGTATGTCATGTTAGTGCTGGGGCCCACAAAAATCAGAAGAGGTAACTGGATCACCTAGAAACCTGGAGCTGAATTTACAGGTAGTTGTGAACCACCCAACATGGCTGCTGGGAACTGAACTTGGGTCCTTTGAAAGAGCAATATATGCTCTTAACCACTGAGCCATTTCTCCAACCCCTAATATTTTATTATATGCTAAAATAATGATAAAAATACTCAAATGTGGGCGGAAGAGATGGCTTGGATTTTAAGAGCACTTGATGTTCCTATAGAAGCCCCGGGTTCAGTCCCCAGCATCCACATGAAAGCTCACAACTGTCTGCAACTCCAATTCCAGGAGACCTGGCGCCCTCATCTGGCCTCCACAGACTCTACATACGTGTGGTGCACTCACATAGATGCATACAAAACACTCATATATAAAATTAAAGTAAGTGAATAAAAAGAAACAATAATAACTAAATTATTAGAATTGCTAGAATTAGGACACACTTTCATGACAGCAAAAAGACATCTAGAAAGGTTTGAGCAGAGATGGGGATAAGGTACAGGGAGAGAAGAAAGAAGTAGGGGCTACTGGGGACAGGAAGATTTAAGTGGGGAGAGGATGGGATGTAAAGAGGAGCAGACACTTGAGAGGAGGGGTTGGGAGACTAAGGCTGTATGAAAAGCCTATGGAAACCCATATGTTTGTAAGCTAATTCATATATATATACATACATATATATGTATGTATATAATATATATAATTAATGTGAAAGGCAACTGCTCTTGGCACACTCAGAAGTTTAAGCATTGGATATTGCAGACAAGGGCCATTAACTGGCCTCTCAGTTCTTTGTCACAGAATGCCCCCTGTGAAAGAGCTGAATGGTTTTTAGCATCAACAGCCGCTTGCCCGAAATATGATCTCTGAAGCTGAAATGTCTGGACCTGGACCTCGTAGTCAAGGCTTACTCAGACATTTTAAAAATGTAAACTTAAGTAAAATTAAAAATTAGATTATGATCCAGTTAAATATATATATTAATATATACATATATGTATTTTTTAATGGAGTTTGAATGTAGGTACCCTGGATAGGTGGATAATGCTGCTACAAGAAATCATGGTTTATTAAACAAAATCCCGGTACCATACATGGAACACTTCCTATGAGCAGTTGGCCAGAGGGCCCCCGTCCAAGCAATATGGGCTCTTGCTGTTGTTTGCCACCAGAACTAGATGATAAGAACCTATTGCTGGAGTCGAGCGGTGGTTGTGGTGGCGGCGGCGGCAGCGGTGGCGGCGGCGGCGGCGGCGGCGGCGGCGGCGGCGCACGCCTTTAATCCCAGCACTCGGGAGGCAGAGGCAGATAGATCTCTGTGAGTTCGAGGCCAGCCTCGTCTACATAGTGAATTCCAGACACAGAGAACCCCCATTTCAAAAAGCCAAAAACAAAAACAAAAACAAAAAACCCTATTGCTGAAGACACCAAAAACTTGGGTTTCAGGACAAAGAAAAGTCAAAGTCAACATAGAACTAACCTGGAAACTTCCTTTCTGTTGGCTAGCTGAAAGATGCTATGCAGGCCACTGGGGGGCAAAAATCATCAATGCTCTTAGTCAGTGCTGTATCTGGCATGCTATAACAATACTGACCTGCCAGTCAAGATACACCTACGGTTGCAAAAGTGGCATGCATATTTCTGATTAGATCTAAATCCAACTCCATAGGAGGGAATTCATGCCTGGAACCATAAACCAAGTCAAAAGCTCATAGACCTCAGCAGAGAATTAACTACTGTTGGTTTGCTAAATAAAGATGTTGTCAGACTACCTTACACATACTTAACATTTATACCCACAGATTTTAGCACTGCTCCAGTCTTCCTAAGAGAGGTTTCTTTTTGTCACAGGCAGCAGATAGTGTAGACTCATGGTGGAGTGTGACTGTCGAGCATTTAGTCCCAAACGGGCATCCTCCTCACCCCTGTCCTCAAGGCTCAGAGAACACTGTGGAGGAGAGGAAACATGTAAGAGCCAGAGGATTGGAGGGAAGGTTGTGAGACACTGTCTTCTGAACACAGCATGGCTATTGTACTCATGAGATCGCAGCAGCTATGGTTACCAACACCAGGCCTGCAAGAGATCTGGCCTCCACATATGTGCGCACAAATGTGCACACCCACACATGAGCTTACACACACACACACACACACACACACACACAGAGAGAGAGAGAGAGACAGAGAGAGAGAGAGAGAGAATATGTCTGTCAATAGTTATTTACACTTTTTTCCTAATTGTGGCCAAAGTCTGTGTGTGTGTGTGTGTGTGTGTGTGTGTGTGAGAGAGAGAGAGAGAGAGAGAGAGAGAGAGAGAGAGAGAGACAGAGACAGAGACAGAGAGAGAGAGAGAGAGAGAGTCGGTGTGAATAGAATAAGAAATAAGAAAGCAACAGAGTTACATTTATAGGCAATCCCTTTTTCTCACAAGTAAAATCCTCACAGTAAGGCTCAGACTGGTTTGTGCTGATAACATCAATGTTTACAGGAGAACTAGAGGGAGGAGACCGGTTTAGGGCTCGGAAAGTGGGTGTCAATTTACATAGGGTCTGGGCAAGTGCTTGGGATGGCAGTCTAAGTTATTTCGTAAAGATTTATTTTCTTATTTTAATTATGTATAAGTGTACGTGGGTATGTGTGCATGTGTATGGGGGTGGTGCCCCAGGAGGCCAGAGACAACAGGTCCCCTGGAGCTGGAGTTACAGTGAGCTGACCAGTATGTGCTGTGAGCAACTGACCCATCTCCCCAGGCCCTGTTCCTAGTTACTGAATAGGACACCACTGAAAGTCTGAAATGGGGGAGGTCATGAAATCTGACCCCTTTACAATATTCTTCAGTTATTTTGGTCAGTTTCCTTCAAATTGAACAACGTTTCAATTTTCCAATATATGAGAAATGTCAACTATATTTAAAACATCAACAAAAGTTATGATAGCACTGAAATACACTCCTTTGATTCTGGACTCAACTAGCAGATAATGAGCCAAGCAACTGTTTTAGCAAAAAACATTGTTTCTCTTTGCACATAAAAATAAGCAGGGTGAGCTATCACAGGAAGGCGTTTCATCTAGTGTGACAGCTACTTGTTGGGTAGAATATCAAAACTGAGGAAGAGTATCCACAGACCCCAGCAGAGATCACTGGTCTTCTGGCAAGGTTAATAGAAATTGGCCAAGAAGACGGCTGTTATTTGCATGGAAGTGTCAATGAAAGCAAAGTGAACATTTTGTTTCCTAGTGCATAGAAATACAAAGCAAGGCCTAGAATTATTAGCAATTCAGCCCAGGCTGGCTGGCTGGCCACTCCAGGGATCTTCCTGTCTCACCTTCACAGCTCTGACGATACAGACACTTGCTGCCTGGCTTTTTATATAGGGACTGGGGATCCAACTCAGCTTCTCATGCTTGTTAACCAAGCACTTTACCTCCCCAACTGCTTAAGATTTTCTTTAATAGCTATATCATATTTCTTAGATTGCTGTTGTTTTATGAGATGTATACTTTTTTACTCTGATATTCTTTCATGTCTTTTGCAAAAGCAAGTTGCCCCTTGCCAGGTTCACTTCTGAAAAACAAACGTGTAATATTAAAAATATCTGAAATGCACTTGGAAGGTTCTGGGGGGTAATAAAGAAAGCCCTTGACAACACTCATCAGGAAATTGTGACATCCTTGTTCCAAATTTCAATGACACAATGCTATTACCCAAGCGTGCAGCACAATTATTGGCTAATATCCTTTAGAATGTGTGGAGCTCAAAAGAGTTGAATGGAGTCTCTGCCCAGGTATCCCTAGCCAAAGGCCCTAGTGGAATTCTGTCCTGTGACTGCAGAACATGGAAGGATGAAGCTGGACAGTGGAGAGAGTATGGAGGGAAAGCGGATGGGGGAGGGGCAGAGTTCCTTCTTAGAAGAGGCCTTCAGACTTACTACCAGTCCCCTGACAGAAGACTGTCATGGAGAAAACCATCCAGAGCATAAATCTCCATGCCACAATCTTCAGACATACTGTCTAAGGAAGAATAAAAAAGGCATTTAGGGCCTGTAGTATGACTCACCAAGACCTGATAGAGTTTTTCTCAACAACCAGCTTTCTTATTTACCATAGTTACCAGAAGAAAATAGATCTTAGGGATGGCCTGGGACAGGAATTGGGTGAGCCAGGAAGCAGCAGTTAGGCTGATAACTGGAGGAGAACTCCACCCCCTTTACAAACCTGGCTGCCGGGAGGTCAGCCCTGCAATAGCACCAAAGCATCTGTGCAAACAAATCCTCCCTGAAGACAAGCAGAGTTTGCTGCTAGATGCCTTATCTTTATCCCCAAGATCGCCCATACCATATGACACACAGAGGTCAGGCCGGCACACTGTGTTCCTGCTGTGGTGCGTCATGTCTTCAAGCTCTCACACACTCTTCTAATACAGAATTCCAGAATTCCTATTATGTGGCAGGCACTGGTCGGGATGCTGGGCTGGTAGTTGAAATGAAATAAGGACCAGCTCTAACTGGACAGGCAGACAAGAAAGCAGCACTATCATGTGACTATCGGTTACTGCCATGAAGAAAATTTAAGAAAGTTTAATGAGTGAGTCGTAGGTGGCAGGGAATCACATTTTAGCTATAGCAGTTAAGAGAGTCCCCCAGCAATCTATTACTTGGACAGAGATCTGAATGAGAGGACATAGTCCTGCTCACTCCAGGGGAAGGATAGTCCAGGGAGGGGGATCAAAATACCCAGCAGAGTCTGCTTGCCGTGAAACTTTCAGGGAACAGACAGATAGTGACTGGAACAGACTAAATGGGAGAGGACTGGAACAGAAGGTCAGACAGAGGTAAATGGAGGCCTGATCAAGTCGGACCTCCTCGACCCAGTGGTGACTTTGGATATGTTTGCTTACCTAAATAAGGAATGGAGGTGAAAGCTTTCTAACATACATCAAAGTAGGGAGAATAGGATAATAAATCTCCTTAGTCACCTGAATTCAGCACTTAGCCAAATTTCACTGTTCTCACTTGCTCTAGCTTGTCTATCCTTCTGTATATCACCTCTAAAAATGCAATCAATACATTTTAAAGCCGATTTTCTTACAATAAAAATAAAGCTATTATCACACCTAACAAAAACCAACCATTTCTCCATGTAATATAACACTCTGTGCCTAGTTGAGTTGTTAGGGTGGCCTTCAAACTATTTTTCCCAGTTGGTTTATGGTGTCCTATAAACTATTTCTCCAGTGTTGGTTCCTTTTCACCCCCCTTTGCTCATATCAGTGATTTCTTGGAAAAAAAAAACCACCTACATCCTTGCTCTATAAAAACAAGTCCTATATTCCTGATTTGTCTCTTTGCCTCCTTGTGTATTTTAACTTGTTCGTTTATTTTCCCTATTCCTGCAAAATACAGTCAGCCGGAGGAGGCTTGTAGATTCAGGTTCATCCAAGGAGGCACAGTTATCTCTTTAGACACTCTAAGATTTTCATCAGTAGTGTAGATGGTAATCGTATGAGTCGGTCTTCCTTTCTTTCCTTTTTTTTTTTTTTTTTTTTTTTTTTGAGACAAGTTCTCATGTATCCCGGACTAGATTTAAACTTGCTGTAAGGCCCAGGATGACCTCAAACTACCAATGTTCCCACCTCAGCCTCCCACGTGCTGGGATTACAGGTGTAAGTCACCATCCACGCTGACACTTTTCATTGTGACATTCCAAGGAAACCTTTCACCTCGTGATTTTAGCAGTCATAATAATGACCATTCATTGCTGACACTGTTGCTTCTTCAGAGATTGTACAATAATGTTTTTCTATTTCTGTCATTCTCTCCACACTTATTACTGATGTCACAAAGTATATTCAGAAAAGTCTCACTCAGAAAATAATATCCCCCTACCTAGATCCCTTCTACTCACTCCCCTCAGCTATCTTTGTTAATTTGGTGTTTTATTCCTTTTAAGTTTCTTTTAGCAGTTAAAAAAATGTCTATGTATGTGTGAATGTGTGTGTGTATATACATATATATTCATAGGAATTTGTTTATATAAATTTTGTGTGTATATACAAACTCTAATACATATGCACACATTTCATATGTGTATGTGAATATGTACATACTCCAATTTACCTCTTCTTGCACAAAATGTAGCCTTTATATGCTATATTGTATCATACTTTTTTTTTTTTTACTTAAACCTGTCCTAGAGGGCTGAGCATAATGGTACACACCTAAGTCCCAACAGCACTCAAGAAGCTGAGACAGGAGGATCACAAGTTCAAGTGCAATCTGGACTACACAGTGAGACCTTTTCTCAAGAACTAAAACAACAAGAAAAAAAAAATGTCCTGAGAAGTTCTCCATGTCATCATCTAGAAATAATCCTCATCCCTGGAGAGGTTTTGAGTGGGGAAACGGCGAAAACCGACTCAGTTTACAAGCCTTCCTCTAACTGCCTGTAGAAAATGAAATTTAAAGAGACAAATACTAAAGCAGAGAAACTCCTACAGTGTTCTAGAGAGTTGTGATACAGCCAGTTTGGGTCTTGCAGATAAAACGAGACCATAAAGTGAGATGGCCCCGCCCCAGAGCGGAGCTACCACTCATAGCACAGAAACAAAATTCATTCCAAGGAGCTGTGACAAAATCCTTCTACTACAAATGGGCTCATTCAAATGGGCTCACATCACTGCGACTAGGAGTTGAGAAGAGTGGCTTCTTTTTCATTTTTCTTTTGTGTGTATGTGCCTTGGTGTGTGCGTGCGCGTGCGTACGTGCGTGCGTGCGTGCGTGCGTGCGCGTGCGTGCGTGTGTGTGTGTGTGTGTGTGTGTGTGTGTGTGTGTGTAGGTATATATGTGTAGGTATATAGGCCTATGTGGAGGCCAGCGGTCAACATCAGGCAGTGTATTCTATATTGCTCTCTATAAGAATGTAATGGTAGAATCCAGCTGCTGCTAAGGCCAAGGTACTTGAGGCAGCTCTCCCTTTCACAGATGTTGACAGGCACCCTATTGAGGCAGTGCCTGTGAGTCCCTAGCTTACCGATTTGATTTCCGGGAGCCAGAATCTGTCATCTGAGAAGTGAGTTTACATTAAAATGGGTATTAGTACCACACCCTGCTCACCACACCCTTCCCTGCCTCCCGCCTGGGAATCAGAGAGCCTGGCTGCAGGCTTCTGCTGCATAAGCTCCCCCATCCTCAAAAAGGTATCAGAAAAAGACCCCATTTCAGCCACAGAGGTTTTGGTTCCTCTCTTCAGAGACCCCACCAAGCTGTCTGTCTCTAGTGCTGGGAACCCCCACCATGCTGTTGTCTCTCTGTTCATAGGATTAATAACTTTTCTAATAAACTCCTCACTCCTCAGTAATCAGTTTCAATGTCCTTTGTCTTCTCTGTCAGTGATAACCTCTTCCTCTAGATCCTACAAGTCTTCCCTGATCAACCTAGCTAAAACTGCAGCTCGTTCTCCATCCTGCTCAGCCTGGTTGATCCTATTTTACCCCCCAGTCCACACTACCGCTTGGCATTACTATACTATATTGGACATATTGTGCTGTGTGCTTGATAGTTGCTGTCTTCTCTCCCTAGAACGGAAGCTCCATAAGGAAATAGGGTTTTGTCTATGTCCCTTCCGCAACCACAGCACCTAGTGTACTATGAAGCCCAGCACAGGTAGCACATGGTAAATACTTGAATATTTGTTGGACAGATGAATGAGATATGAAATATTTTGCACTGAGGTCCTTGGCCTCATACTTATTTCCAACAGGTCTTAGCTAGAGAAAATATGAGGCATCAAGAGTGAGGAGTTTGGGGGTGAGCGTGAAAGTTCAGTTCTGACTTGAAATCAAGGAGGAGGCACTTCCAGAGGGAGCAGGAAGCTGAGCTCCAGTCCACTTACAGACTGAGAAGCCCTCGGGCCAACTTTTGTGGAGATTAACCTGTTATTTTTCAGTTCCCCCCTAAAGTAATAATTGCTGTGAAATATTCCTTTACACTGTGTGAATATATGTCACTGTGATTGGTTTGATAAAGAAGCTGACTGGTCAATAGCTGGACAGAAAGAGATTGGGCAGGAGAGCCAGACTAGGAGAATATTGAAAGGAAGAAGGGCAGAGTCAGAGGAGTTGCCAGCCAGACACAGAGGGAGCAGGAGACGAACGTGCCATGCTAATAAAGGTGCTGCCACATGGCAGAGTGTAAATAAGGAATATGGGTTAACTTAAAATGTAAGAGCTAGTTAGTAATAAGCCTGAGCTATCGGTTGAGCATTTGTAATTAATATTAAGCCTCTGAGTGAATATTTGAGAGCAGCTGCAGGACAGAAATTTCCACCTACAAATTATTTTTTAGAAGAAAACCAAAAGTTCAAACCTTTGAAAAAATGTTTAAAAGTCTTCATAATCTCAGGGTGAGAGAAAGGGTTTATGAAATTATACCCAAAAAAATCAAACTTCAAAGGTAAGTATTATCCCAAATGGTCAGCTCCAAACATATACACATATAAGCAACATTAAATTTGACTCAGTAGGGTGTGTGTGTGTGTGTGTGTGTTTGTGTGTGTGTGTGTGTGTGTGTGTGTAACTATAATAATTAAAGAAGAGGTCATGAATTTGAGAAGTAGTTGTGGGCACAGGAAGAGTTGGTTGGAGTGGGTGATGCAGTGGGCAGAAATGATGTAAATACAGTACTAAAATAGTAAAAATTAAATTTAGAAAAGGAAAGAAAAAGGTTGATAAATTAACAACAATAAAATTAAGAACTTAAACATTTTAAGGAAAGCAAAGACAATCTATAAACTAGGCAACCAAGAACTCAAACACCTACTATGGGCCAGCAACTATCTATAGACCTGCGAGTATGTAAACGTGTGGACAGACAATCCTGAGGGGGATCATTTTCCCTGAGAATGACTCCCAAAGTTTGATCCTTAGTTTAGTAGTATTGGGAGATGATAGAGCCGAGGGGAGGTGGAGCCTGTTAGAACACAGGTCATTTGAAGTGGGTATTTGAAAGGGTTAGTGAGAATCGGGCCCCTTCCCGTCTGTCTCCTTTGCCACACTCTCCCACTGTGACAAAGGCCCCCGAGTGAGCATTAATTAAAACATCTGAAACCATGAGCAAAACTAAAGCTTTCCTCTCTATAAGCTGGTTATCTCAGGTCTTTCAACACAGTAACAGGAAGTTGACTGTTAAGACACTGAGTTCAATGGTGACTTGACTTGCAGTCCTTCAAGTTTGACAGTACAAGATGACACACATTAACTAAAAACTGTATTTTGAATTTTGAGACTTTTCCCAGGTCAGTGATTCTCTTTTGTGATACTTAGCATCGGCAGTGACTCACCCCTCCCCATGAGCCACACAATCAAGAAGGAAAGGACCTTATAGCCTGTGTTACTAGGCTAGAATGCTTGGAAGGTCAGGGGTATTAAATCCATTTTAACTTACAGTATGTTTTAGTTAGAGTGAGCTTATCAGTATGTAAAACAGTCATAAGTTGAGGGATGTCTATATCAAATGAAGGTAAACTTAAACAATGTCTGTTGTTTAGGAGACTTACATGCCTATGGGATAAAGTTACAGATGCAGAATAATAGACAAACATCGATATAGTGGTTGCTCGTGATGCAGGTGAACAGAGCAATCATATGAGGGAAGAGCAGAATAAGGGCATTGGAAGTTACTAGTACTATCACTTTCTTTCCTTTTGGATTTGTTTTACAGTATGGGCTATCAAACCAAGAGCCTTGTATGTGCAAGGCTCACATGCTATCACTGAGATGCGCCCCCCCCTCCATCCAGGAACATTTATTCTTGGCGATGGACACATATATGTTTACTTATTTTTCTTTTAACTCTTTATATGCATGATGTATTCATTAAAGCACAAATAAAATAAAAAAGAAAACAACATGAGCAGATTTGTAAAGGCTTATATACTGTTTGCAGAAATAAGATGAATGGGAGGTAACTGGAAAGGCCACATTAGTTTATGCTGGTTCACTTTGTTCCATGACAGATCCTTAGTGTTGACTGGAATATCAGGACTTGTTCAGGCATGTCTGTGCTTCTTTTTTTTTTGTTGTTGTTTTGTTCTGTTTTTGTTTTTTTCGAGACAGGGTTTCTCTGTGTAGTTTTGGTGCCTGTCCTGGATCTCGCTCTGTAGATTAGGTTGGCCTCAAACTCACAGAGATCTGCCAGGCTCTGCCACCCAAATGCTGGGATTAAAGGCGTGTGCCACTACCACCTGGCCCATGTCTATGCTTCTATCCCAACCATCCCTCATTGTTCACAAATCTTGGGGCAAATCTGAAGTTTTGTTTTGTTTAGAAAGCATGGTCATCATTTTTAAACTTAGAAATGCTTCCGAAAAATAAGACATGCCGACATATGTACATATGTGCATATAAAGAGTCAAAATAAATATGCATAATATTAGCAAGTACTGAATTTAGGTAGTTGGTGATATAAGAATAACATATCCTTATATTCTTCTTCTAATTGTCTTGTATGCTTGAAATTGCTTTAAAAAAAGTTGGAAGGCCTTTAGCAGCATCTCTCTGGGTCATCACCCTCCTACCATCCCTTAAGACTGTCAGCTAGTTCCTTCATGTCTAGTACCTCTGGTCCCTAAAGACATTGGCGTTTTCCACCTCCGGCTTAGCCAGCAGGGCTGACTCCTATGTTTTCCTGACTCCTGCAAGTAAATAAATCATAGTGTTGGGGCATGATAAGGTTTTCCTCACTCCCATTAGCTGAATAATCCATACACAAAGCTTATGTTTTAAAAACAAGTCAAGTACAGTAAGATGATATAATTTCCCAGTACCCTACAGTGACAGACAGCCTCTCCCTCCCAGCAGCTACAGTGACTATGGAAGGTATACCATATCTTATAATAGAAAGGTGGAGCCTTGGAAAAATCCAGGCATATCTGCTAACTTCTCTACCAGATTAGACATATATATTTTTTTTATCATTGTTTATGACTTGTCTCTCTAGAACCAATACTGGAAAGACTGAGAAACTAAGCTCTTCGAGAAGCATCAACTGGGTAAGTACCAAGGTCCTTCATCATATTCTTGATACAGTGTTGCTTGACGTTGTTACCTACCCAGTGGTCACAGGCAATGTCTCAAAGGAGTCCCACGGAGGTGCATAGGCACCAGAGAGTTTGTAGCCAATAAGCTTCACCTTTAGGCTGAGTGGCTCCTAGTCCCTTACAGTCTAATCAGCTTAGACAGGACTGAAGCGAGTTTCCCAGTTATCGGTTACCTGGCCACATTCCAGGATGCCAAGTGCATTCTTCACAATCTGTAGTTTTCACACTTGCAGCTGCCATGCTGCCATGAACAAATCCTCTGCCCTTACCACCTCCAGCTTGGCTACTTCCCACCCACCATACAAAATGAATTCATCCAAAAAGCTTAGAGGAATCTGCAGATTGCCAGAGATAGACAAAGTAACAGGAGAAACAGGCTGAGATTGGCCAATGACAGCACATGGCAGACTGGCCAGCTTGCCGAGGCAGGTAAGGAAATGGTAAAGTCTCAGTCTGATTGTTTCCAATCACATGGCTAGAGAGTGTTAAAGTTAATTTGCCCTTCTGAGCTCTAGCAACATTTACTTGGACCTATGTACTTTCTACTGACTGTCGCTTTGGGGAATGGCTTTGGCTTTGGCTTTATTCTCAGCCTTCCCACACTGCTGACCTCTTACCGCTCACCTTACAGCTTCCACCTGTTTTTTTTTTTCTTTTTTGATATCTAGATCTCCATATGACTAGGCATTGTCTCAGGAGGATGTTGACACCTATCCAGCCTCCCCTGTGGCCTGATTTTGCTGGGTTCTGCCCACATGCTATTTTGACAGAACTCACTTGCTCAGTTGACACTGTTCTGATCAATCCATAGAGGCTGGGCCTTGAAAACAAGACAAGTAAGAATCTACTAGAGCACCAGAAAGAAACCTTCAGCCTTCAGAGGAAGAAGTTAAGGCACTACTAGTCAATGAACTGCTAAGCTCCAATTTAGGGGCCAGTGGCACTTGCCCGGTGTAGTTCTCAAGGAAGAAATTCCTCTCAGGAATTGTTCTTAGCAAAAAGATGTGTGTTGACAGAATCTGAGGGTAATAGAGACAGGCAGTGTAATGTGAAGGAATAGCACGTATCAATAAAGATGGAAGGAGGGAGGGAGGGAGGGAGGGAGACCTGTAAAATGATAAGAGTGTGGTGTACGTCATCAAGAGCCAGGTGTGGTTGCACAGCCTGTAATACCATCTCTCGGAAGTGTGGTAGGAGGATCAGGAGCTCAGGCCAGCCTCATCTACATAACAAGTTTGAGGCCAACCTAGGCTGCATGGAACCCTTGTCTCATAAAACCACAAAATCAGGAGAGCAGAGACTATGCCATCAACAAAAGATATAATTAATACAATTCAATGAGGTCACATTATTAAAAACAACAAAGAAGACAAAGGATTAGTGTTCTTACTAACAACCAGGTCTCCATATCCTCAGGTTTCCTAATCTCCTTTGGTCATTATTGCACTTCCTTTAATACAATTCAGGGCAGCCAAGTATACCCACATACCAAAAAAGTCCCTGGATGTCCCAGATATTCTGGCCATGGAGATTGCAAAACACTCTCACTGTTTTAGTTCAGGTGAAACTAGATTCATTTTCTTTCTTCTCAAAGGGGAAAGAAAATAATATGAAACACAGATATCTTACCCAAGTCTATTCTGAGTACAGACTGACCTAAATGATCCATTGCTTAAAAATCCTATTTTTCCAGGTTTCACATCCCAGTGGGCCTGGCTAGCATTTAATTATTTTTAGGTGAATCTAAAAAGCAACATTACCAGGTATAGTAGGATTAGAAGGTAAGAGGGATGTGTGTGTGTGTGTGTGTGTGTGTGTGTGTGAGAGAGAGAGAGAGAGAGAGAGAGAGAGAGAGAGAGAGAGAGAGAGAGAGAGAGAGAGAGAATCTACTTGCCCACCTGTTTGTAGAAGAGGATCATGGTCTCTCCCCAGGCCCAGAGTTCTCCTTACAAGGCGATGCAACCTAGCTCTCTATGCCCATGCCTATGCCGTACCTATACGTCAATGGAGACAGACCTAGGAAAGCGTCTGACTCCTGCACCATGCCTAAACTCCTAAAGTTCACTGGGGAGAAGACACTGACCATCATAAAGGAGGTAATGCCGATCAGCAAGGAACCTTTCACTTACCAGTAAAGGACCCAGAAACCTGACTAGATTTCAGAGGGTACTTAACTAAAAGCTAGTGCTTCTGAGTGGGCATGGTAGCCCACACCTGTAACTCCAGCAGTCAGGAGTGAAGGCTACAGGACCAGGATGAGTTCAAGGTCAGCCTGGGCTATGTGAGATGTTGTCTAAAAATGAAACAAAAGGGGCTGGAGGGATGATTCAGAGGTTAAGAGCTAGTGCAGCTCTTCCAGAGGACCTGAGTTCAGTTCCCAGGACCCAAATCAAGCAGTTCACTCACAGCTGACAGCAACTCCAACTCCAGTGGACCCATGCTCACATTCCCACACACAAATACACACGCACCCACATAATTAAACAGAAGAGATTTTTTTAAATGGAACAAAAATAAATAAACCAGGTTTGGTGGTTCAAGCCTTTAGTCACAACACACAGAAGGCAGAGGCAGACAAATCTCTGTAAAATAGAGGGGGTCTACACAACAAGTTCCAGGACAACCAGGACCACATAGTGAGTCCTTGTCTCAAAATTAATTAGCTGATTAATTATTAAGAAAAATAATGCTCCACGTACAATAGAAGTTTGATGAATGGATCATGGCGTGGCCATACAACGAATTGTTATATATGATGCTATAGTAACATGAAATAATGTCACAGTATACCATTTCATGGAAAACAGTTTACAAAATGGAATAAGGGATATGGTTCTATTTTGGTTAATTATTTTAAATAACCAACTTTGAACTTTTGGATTGTTGTTTCATTAATGGAACCTTTAATATGAGCAAAGCACTGAGCCAAGGACTCTGCATGAATTATTCTATATAAATGGGTCAATATTTAATCTTTACAGATGACAAAGTGGAAGTACTAAGCACTTAAGTCACTTAAGTGAGATCTCAGATATACATCTTGATGTGTGGACTCACAAATCCAAACTCAACAGTAATTTTATATTGATGACTACATTTGTATAGGGAAAAATACTCAAGAAAAATGGACACGCAGTTAATAGTGATTACTTGTGAAAGGCGGGGTTATATGTAGCTTTTGTTTCTATTGTACTTTCCGGAGTCCTCTGAAAACTGACTGATTTACATGGATTATTTCCATAACCAGAAAGAAGGAAATAAAATTTTACTTATTTTATTTTCATGTGTATAGGTACTTGGTCTGCATGTATATCTGTTCACCATGTATGAACCATGGAGGCCAGAAGAGGGCACTGGATCCCCTGGAACTAGAGCTACAGATGGTTGTGAGCCTCCGTGTGAGTGATGGGAATCAAATCCGGGTCCTCTGGAAGAGCAGCCAGTGCTCTTAACCACTGAACCATCTCTCCAGACCCTGTAAACTTTTATTTAAAAAGAAGCAAGAAGCCATTGTTCACAGCCTACAGGAAGCAAACTGCTGAAGCATGAGGGAGTAACTTCATTATTACAGAGCATTTTCTAACATGAATAAGTAGTATCTTGCACATCTATTGTTTCAAACAGATGCAAATACCATCATAATCTATGCACACAGCAGGCTCAGTGTGTCATACGTTATCCAACTGATATTTAAAACATAATTATTACCATATGGAGGTCCATGAAATTTTATAAACGAAAATGCTAGTGCAAGGGGTGGGATCTGGTACTAAATGTAGTAAAAATTTTCTGTAGTTTAAGCGTCTTCTAAACAACCTGCCTTCTTTTTTTCCAGGGGCAGGAGGAAATAGAAAGGAATACTGAGACTTCGCACATTATTAAAAGGTTTAGCTAGGAGGCTGGCTTCCTGGAGAAAACAATTTACAAGGATGAGAAAGTGTAGGCAGGAAAGTGATGTAGGACATTCTCTTCCGGAAAGAAAGTGTGCCAGGAGTGAGGCCTCATCCTGAACCCCAGCTGGCATCACCACCTCAGCAGAGCAACTATTCAGCAATACCTAACACTTGCCCTGGGGCCAGGAGAGTTTCTAGACCTGGAGGTGGAGGAGGGCACTCTGGGATAAGGGGAAGCAAAGCATATGGAACTTTCCTTAACACCAAACTGCCTCAAAGGTCTGTCGGCACCTGCCTTCCTCTCTTGCTTTCTTCCCACTCCTCTTGTGGAATGTGTCCTTTGGTTTATCTATTACTGTGCATCTTATTATTCCCCACTGAAGTCCCCACAACAAACGCCTCCATAGGATTCCAGTGATCTCATTACACATAAGCAATCATCTGATCACACAAAATCAACAACGAACCACTCAAGATTGCACACTTGACATCAATGGCCTAGAACTTGCCAGACATTAAGAATAGTCACACTACTAGGTATGTAGTTCAATCATTGAGCATGTGCCCAGCATGCTCAAAGTCCTGAGTTCAGTCCCCAGCAAAACACACACACACACACACACACACACACACACACACACACACACACACACACACACCAGTTACACTGGCAAATAAAAGGTGGTCCATATCCCTTTAGATACATAGACTCTTCAGGCAGGAAAAGTGAAAACAACACACACTATAACGGAACATGCTGTAATGGGTATAAAGGGACAAAGTAAGAAAAGGGAGGCAGAGAGATGAATGAGGACTTTACCTCACTCCCTGTTCGGCCTGTAATTGGGCACCACCTAGATTCCAACCCTTAGGAAAGAACAAAACTGGAGGAGAGACCTGTGTTTTAAGACAGACTTGAGGGCTAGTGAGAGGGTGCAGTGGGCCAAAGTGCTTGCAGTACAAGCCTGATGACCTGAGCTTGATCCCAGGAGTCCACATGATGGAAGAGAGAACCGACTCCCACAAGTTGTCTTCTGACCTGAACACACACACACACACACACACACTCAAAATAAACAAATTTGAGGCTTATGCTTCTCACGCTTGTAACTCCAACATTCAGGAAGCAGTGGAGTTTCTGTGGCCAGCCTGGCCAACATAGAGACAAAATGAACTTGAACTCTCCAAAAGTGCCACCAACATCAAGAAAGGCCAGGGAAGACCAGGAAAGTGTGGAGTTAAAACGGCAATGATTAGGTGGAATGTGGAATCTTAATGGGATCCTGGAACAGAAAATGGACACTAGTGGAAAAGCAGCCACAATTCAAATAAAACGTAGAGTCCAGTTAGAGATTCTCCAATCCAGAGTTCTTTAAGCAACAGAGAGGGCAAGTCGGGTGGAAAGTAGAGGGAGCTCACTGTACTGTTTTGTAACACCCTTAGAAACCTAAAAAGAAGACATCTTACATTTTGAATGATCAACAATAAATCATAGTTATTAAGGGATTACATCTGGAGAGGGGACCCATAGAAAATCATGAAGAAGATGACGCTAGGTTTTCAGATAAAGCTTACTTGGAGAGGAGAAAGGATTGGGGCGAGAACAGGGCACACAGAGAGGGGCTGGGCTAAGTAGACAAGTTCTGTCTTCACCTAATGGTGGCTGCCAGGTGCTGCTTGGTAATAACTCATCAAGGCATACATTCATTTAAGTGATTTCTGTATCTGGGTTTACTTTCCAGAGAGAGTAAGGGTGCAGCTAAAAGAGATGCCCCAGTATCCAAATATAACCCGTGACTCTTGTTTCAAACTAAGCAAAGAGACATTTGCCTATGCGTTGAATGTTAGCTATTGTTGGAGAGTTGTTGCATTTGTTAAGGGTGGCAGTGGTAGTGACTGTGGAAGAAAGCATCTATCGTTCTCTATCCCCATAATGAAGGATTTGGTGATGAAATGGCGTCACACGGTTGCTGTAAAATACTCCTCCCACGCAAGGAGACGGATGAAACATGTATGCCAAAATGTTAATACTTGGGGTTTTAGTTGTTTTGTTTGTTTTTCTGGTGCTTGGGTTCAAACAATAGTTAACAATAAATATAAAGATGAAAATGGGTTCCAGTCTCTACTTTTGTGTATATGTAGAAAAAGTGTGAGGCCAGACAGCATTGCATCATTCTGCTTGAGGGCAACAGAGACTCAGTTCGAGGTGTCCCTCACCCTATCACCCCCAGAAGAGTCTTCCCACCAGTCACTTCCTGCAGTTTACACCCCCTGTGGTCTCTGAGCGGCCTGTGGGAGAGTTGCCCCTCTCTGGGTACCTGTCACTTAGACTTGACGCCAGTCACGCTCGCCTTTCTTCACCCTGATGTCCCCATAGTCCCAGGAAAGAGTCAAAGGGCAGTGGGTGGGGCTAGACCTGTGAGGGCAGTCCCCAGTGTTGCTGCAGTGGGTGGGGGGAGGGAGTTAGGGAAAAGAGGGGAGAGGGCAAGTGTCAGCTCTTCATAGTCTCATGCAGTCACTAGTAAGTGAGCCTGCAGAGGCTGGTGGCACCTTTCACTGGAACAGGCTCTGGGATCTTTACCTCCCTCAGGCTCCTGGGCATAATGCCTTGCTCTAAGAAGCCTGATTACTTACAGGGTTTGAGTCTTCTGCAGTGGCCCTTGAGCTACCTTGCCGTCTGTGAGTACTGAACCAAGAGGGCACAGCAACTCAAGAAGGCAGGGCCAGACCTGGGTGACGGTCTTATGGTGCTGGGAAGTCTCATTCTCGGTCTTTTGATCGACTTAGATAGCATTAGAGAGTCGAGCCATGGAGTCTTGTACTCTGAATGGAAAGGAAGAGATGAAGCCCCAGGGCACAGTGAGAAAAGACGGGAGTGTGGCGCACAGTCACCATAGGACTGGGCCAGCTAATTCCAGCCGCTCCTTAACCTGCACTGCCTATAGAGGGCAGATGTGCTGACAGGGTTGCCTTGGCAGCACGGCCTAGCACAGAGGAACAGTTGGCGTTGGAGACTTAGAGAAGTGGGGCCTGTGGAGGGTTTGCTTCTTTGTTTGTTCTCTTGAGTGCCCTTGTTTTGGTGATGGACTGGTGGGGTTTTATGAGACAAGTCCATACTCAGTGTGGTCTCTAACTCATTGCGCTCTCGTCTCAGCTTTTTGAGTGCTAGAATTACAGGTGCATGCCCACATGCCCAGCTACCTAGCCAGCATTTGAGCCAGAGAGTTTTCTGCTCTGAGAGCGGATTGGTAGTGTGGAGAGAGAGAAAGACAGTGGAAAGAGTGTCGACTGAGCAAGAGGACAAGAAGGGTGGGTAGGAAGCCGCATGGGGATGGAGAAGTGGGCTGGGAAGGGTCAAGGGAGAGTATGAGAACAATGGAAGGGAGACCCTAGCCCAGATTCTGGGATGGTGGCCAGGAAGCGAGAGAGAGGAGACAGGACGGGGGAAATGATAGCTGAATATGAGCAGTAGATAAAAAGCTTGTTCTGGGCACAGAGCCAAAGTACAGGGATGGTGACTAGCCAGGGAATCAGAGGAACAGGATGAGAGGTAGGAGGAGAACTGGGGATTGCATATGGTAGAGGACAGGAAAAATTTCTGAATGGTAAATGTCAGGACCTAGACTGGGCTGAAGCCCAAGATCGGAGTGTGGGCGTGGCCAAATTCTGCGGCCAGCACGAATTTGGTCCGGCCTACTCTCTCCTCAGTTTGGATCGGGCAGCCGTTGTTCCTTTGCTTGCTGTTCACACCCCTGTGGCTGCTACCAACACTTTACTTTGTCTGGTTGTTCCTGGACTGGAAGACTCCGAATCAAGGTAAGACTCATGAACCTAAGAGAAAGAATGTTCCACCATAGCCTAGAACCCTGCTTGCTTGCGGGAGGGTTCCACTCACCATGCCACAGACCCCTCTTCCAAGTTCTCAGAGCCACGAACGCCAGGCAGCTGGAACCATTCTGGGATTTCTTCCTTCCCTACCTCTGTAGCAGAGATGTGGTCCTCCATGTTGCTAGGGAACCCCTGGGGGAGTGAGAGGTATGGAGTAGCAATACTAATATCATCCTCTCTCCTGGCACTTTTGTCTCAGGTGGCAGGCGTTCAGCCTGGGTAAGGAACTGGTCTATCTGGACCCACATCAGGGACTATTTCCCTATTACAGTAAGTATCCCTTCTCCAGCGTCCTCTCAGCACTCAAAACACAGGCATTGTACCAGATAACTAAGAGTCTCCATTAAAAACTCAGCACCTTGGCAATGTGTCAGCTCTGGCTAGAGCACAGCATGGTCCTCTGTGCTTTGCTGGGATATTTTGGACACTCTTGGCATGACCTGTCATATGGCATCGGCTGAATGAAAGTATCATTCAAGTTAACAAACATGATTCAAAATCTTCCACTAACCACATGTTTGGGCTTCAGAGAAGTAACTACAATGTGATTCTTCACGAGCAAGAAGCTCACATCTGATGGGGAGAAAGGGTAAGTGCGTAATAGGTGCAAGACACGAAGTGATTCTGATGGAGGATAGAAAAGAAATGCATCACAGATGTGGCAGTATCTCAGCAAAGCTTTCAATGTTCACTGGAAGTTTCCTAGGCAGATACTGGGGGCAGGTGAAGGAGGATACAGCAAGGAAGAGGTCCAGAAATGGACTGCTCTGAGGCGCCTTTGGGTAATCTTTAAAGTAGATGACAAACAGTCAGTGTCTGGCTTTTTAAAATGTTTTTATTTTTATTTGTGTATGAGCATTTTGCTTGCATGTATGTATGCAAACAGCATGCATTCGGTGCCTGGGGAGACTAGAAGAGAACACCGGATCCCCTAGAACTGCACCTGCAGGTGGTTGTGAGCAATCACGTGGGTGCTGGGACCCCAAATCAGGTCCTGTGCAAGTGCAGCAAGGGCTAACTGCTGAGCCATCTCTCCAGCCCAAGTCCTGATGGTTTCGAGCAGAGAGAGCTTCCTGGCCATGGCATCCAACCTAACGGTGCACAAAGAAAATGATAAGGTGCCTAAACAGCTCATGGACACAGATGACTGACACTGCTTGAAGCCACAAGCAAGAGAAGAGGTTCACTAGTTCCAGTTGCCCTGGGTCCTATCTTGTCAGCCCAGGGCTGTGGAGACCAAGGTCCAGGCATCTGGAACCCCTGTGTGCTTTGTCTGTCAGGCAGCTGTTTCAGAGAGCACCCAAATTCCTGACATGTCTTCACCTTGTTGCTCCCTGTGAGCTCATTCCCCGCATCTATGCCATTTGTTTCCATGGTTACAGATCCAGAAGACAAAGGACCTGTCACCTTCCCAGAACTACGTCATGGGGGTCCATCCCCACGGTCTCCTGACCTTCGGCGCCTTCTGCAACTTCTGCACTGAGTCCACAGGCTTCTCGAAGACCTTCCCAGGCATCACCCCTCACTTGGCCACACTGTCCTGGTTCTTCAAGATCCCCTTTATTAGGGAGTACCTCATGGCCAAAGGTGCTTCTGCTCATACTCACTGGAGCTTCTGGTCCATTTCACTGTAGTTCTTTCATAAAATGCACCCCGTTAAGCCTCTTCACCCCCACTGCACCACTTCTTTGCCCCCACAATCATAGTGTGGAAGTCAAAGCATCCGTTCTGGAGTGAACCTTCCCAGGCTTCAATCTTGGCTGTGTTGTTTGCTCTAAGATCATAGACAGATTAGCTAACTTCTAGTGGACTGAGCTTCCTCGCCTGAAAAATAGCGCTGAAATGATTAAAGGAGAATTCTCTTAAGTGTAGTATCTTAAATAAGTAAAGCATTCAATGTAATGCCTGGTACAGAGTATGTGCTCAGTGAACAATAGATATTGCTATTAATGGGAAGAAAGGAGTAGAATCAGAATTGAAATTCAGAGAGTTTTATTTTTCCCACTGAAAATCGCCCTGCTGCAGCTTCCAGCCAGTGCTTCCTACGGACATTGCCTTCAAGGGAAACGTGTTCTCTCTGTCCACTGCCTTCTCTTCTCCACACTTCTGTCCCGTCTCCTTGAGCCTTTCCTCCTATGGGAACCCAGGAGCCAGTCTGTTCTCTCTGACATTTGCTCCTCTCCTGATGACTGTGTCCTCTCTGTGCCTTGATTCTCTCTAGGAGTGTGTTCTGTGGGCCAGCCGTCCCTTGACTACCTGCTGAGCCATGGCACTGGAAACCTCGTGGGTATTGTTGTGGGAGGAGTGGGAGAGGCCCTACAGAGTGTGCCTAACACCACCACCCTCATCCTCCAGAAGCGCAAAGGGTTTGTGCGTACGGCCCTCCGACACGGGTAGGTGTCCCCCACCAGGAGGGGCAGGTGTCCCTCTCTGCACATGACCCTGTAGGTTGTGACAAGACGACTACCATTTGAGTTTTGCCCCCCCAGGAACTTATGACTGAGTAGGAGAGATGGGTGTAGAATTGTTTTTAAAGCTTTAGGCCATCTGCTTCCTCTCAGTGAGTTGCACCCGTTCCCAGGAAGTCAGACCATGAACGCTGGTACAATGTCCAAGGCAGTTAGGCTCAGGCTAGCATGTCAATCATGTCCACATCTCTCTGTGACGAGTAGATAGAATCCACATTTGTCTGTTGATAATGAGTGCAAGGCACACTGCGGAACAATGAGTCTATGTGAAGAGCTGGAGTCTGGAGCCTGATTTGAAATCCTGGCTCCACAAGGCTTGAAGTATAGTTCCGTGATAGAGCAACTGCCTAACATGCATGAGACTCTGGGTTCCATCCCAGCACCAGATAATAATAATAATAACTATCATCATCATCATCATCATCATCCCTGGCTGTATGACTTACCATGTATATTGGGACATCATTCTGAACCTTGGGATTTTCATCTTGCTAACATGGCTCCTGATCATTGTTCCTCCTGCATGGGGTGACTGGGCTTTAACTTATGATCCCCCTGCCTCAGCTTCAATTATAGATCTAAGCCACCAGGTCAAATGAGTTATTAATGAATTCGCTCATATAAAATACCTACCACGTATCTTGCACACAATGGGTGATTGATTAATGATAGGTGCACTGTGTTGGGAAATGAAGGGGAGAAAAGCTGGTGTCTGGAGTAATAGGGAGCCTAGCAGTTCAGTAGTCTAGCTCACTGGACACAGGCAATTGTCCTATTGCACACTCAGGGGGGACATGAACCTATCTTCAAATGACCTCATCTGAGGGGCTATCAGTCTGGTGTATCAGGGAGAGCTCTGAGCTGGAGCCAGGAGACCTGGGTTCTAGTCTAGGACCTGCTACTCTCTGGCTGCCTGAAGGACCTTGCCTTTTCTGGACCTGGGCTCATGACCTCGCTATTGGGAGGAACCAATCAGGTAACACATACCAAAGTGCTGTGTTCTCTTTTTCTCATTTAAAGGCTGTAAGGAGCCTGATAGTTTTTCCTAGAGCACTCACTGTTCATGGTGGGTTCTTGTGCCCTTTAAAAAAGAAATAATGTTCTCTGCTGGAATTCCATGACCCAAGGACAGAATACCCTATGCTTGGTCTCCTTCGGGGAAGGGCATTTCAAATATGTGCATCTATTCACATTACCAACATCTTGTGATTTCTCTAACAGAAACTTAGATGTTTCATCCTTGACACTCGCTGGAAACTTTGTGCCATGTGGCTGAGTGTCTCTTCCAAGCTCTTCTTTCCTGTCTTTATCTCTGTGTCTTGCCCTTATAATCTAGGCTAGAGATAACACTCTCATTGGCTTAGAAATTTTCAAGACAAGACCTGCTAAATAGGGAACGCTGTGAAGTGCAAAAACAATGTTCTAGGCCTCTAGTATTGTATCTTAATGGAAGAGTGCATGGCCTTGAACAAAAATCCTTCTAGCATGGTTCCCATGATAGCCTGTGTCTGAGAAATGAGGATTTTCCTACAGGGCTCATCTGGTCCCTACCTTCACATTTGGAGAAACTGAGGTATATGACCAGGTGCTGTTCCATGAGGACAGCTGGATGTACAAGTTCCAAAGTTGCTTCCGCCGGATCTTTGGTTTCTATTTCTGTATCTTCTATGGACAAGGCTTCCATCAAGACTCCTTGGGACTCCTACCATACCACAGACCCATTGTTACTGTAGGTGAGTGCTGCTCTCAGCCTCGGGGCCATCTACGCCCTTTCTCCCATCTATCTAGCTGCATCTTACCCTCTTCCACCAAATAAGAGGGCAACAGAGTGGGAGAAGCTGAGAGCTAACTGGAGTGGCCAGAGTATCTGGCTCTAGAAAAGAAAGGAGGGGAGAAGAAATGAGGATTCTGGCACTTTGACTCTTCTCTTTTTTCAATCTCTTTTGACAGTTGGGGAGCCTTTGCCCCTGCCCCGTGTTGAAAACCCAAGCCCAGAGATGGTGGACAAATACCATGCACTCTACATGGATGCCCTACTTAAGCTGTTTGACCAGCATAAGGTCCAGAATGGCTGCTCGGACACCCAGAAGCTGCTTTTCGTGTGATGAAGAGACTCCCCTTGAGATCACCAAAGCACTTGCTTTGGAGAGTCCTGGGGAAGGAAGATGAAGGAGGCCATGTGTATGGTCAGGGAGGGGACATTAAGAGCTCCTTTCTGACCATAATACTGCCCCTGGCCACTCCCTCACAGGAGTTGTCCCTGAGGAGTTCCACCCAAACATTCTTCAGAGGGGAGCATCCTGAAGCCGCTCTAGTCTCAGGCCCTTTCTGAACCTGAAATCTTAGATCCTGAAGGACTCAAATGATGACCAGGCCGTCACCACTCCAATTTTTAAACATCTTAATAAAAAATTTAAATTAATGTGTACTTTGCATACCATAAATTTAGTCAGTTTGAAGTGCAAAGTCCAGCAATGTTCAGTATTTTCAAAGAGCTGTACAATGACCACTACAAGCTCCTTTGGGAGTTCTTTCAAGCACCGCTAGAAACCCGACACACATCGGCAGTCACTGCCCGCAGCCTCAGCGCCTGGCAACCACTGATTTACCTTCCTTGTCTCTAAGGCTTTGCCAGTGTGCACATTTCATAGAAATGGAACAAAATAGCCCATGTTATTTCATGATTGGCTTCTTTCTTTCAGTATGTTTTCAAGGTTCCTCTATATTATAATATGTAGCAGTGTTCCATTCGTTGTGGCTGAAAAAGAACCTATTGTGGATAAACAGCATTTTGTTGATGCAGTCTTTACTGGAAGGACATCTATTGTTTCCCCCACTATTCAGCTACTATGAATAGTGCTATTACAAATATTCATGTACAATTTTTAAAATTATCTTCTGTCCTCAAATACAAAGGCTTACTTCCACGCCACTGCCAAGCATGATTTTTAGATAGATAGAAGGTATCTTACTTGAGGTCAGTTCTCAGGTGGCATAAGCATTTCACATTTATTTTCCTTGAAAAGATCCCAGGCTATCTTAATCCTTACAAAATCCTATCTATAGGGTTTTTTTCCCCTAAAAGCTATACTCTGAATATTTTCATTTTTTGGTTTTGATTGTTTGTTTGAAATGGTATCTTGTGTAGCCCAGGCTGCCCTCAAACTTTTAAGGTATCAGAGGATGACCTTGAACTTCTTATCCTCTTGCCTCTATCTCCTAAGTGCTGGGATTACATGAGTGTGCCACCATGCCTGGTTTATGAGGTGCTGGGAATGGAACCCAGGGCCTAGAACATGCTCAGTGAATACATGGGAACATGGACATCTGTGTTTTGTGCTACCATCTCAAGCTCCTGAATTCTGTAAAGGGGTAAATAAAAACAGAGATGTCTCTTACTTCAGAAAATAAGAGACATTTTGAGGAGATGCAGAGATTGCTCAGTGGTTAAGAGCACATATTGCTCTTGCAGAGAAAGGGACCCAAATTTGGTTCCCATCACCTACATTGAGCAATTTTACAACCATCGGTAACTCCAGTTCCAGGGAATCAAACGCCCTCTTCTGGCCTCCTCAAGAACTTCACTCACAAACACAAAGGCATATATATATATATATATATATATATATATATATATATATATATATATATATATATCTTCAATCCCAGCACTGGGGAGGCAGAGGCAGGCGGATCTCTGTGAGTCCAAGGCCAGCCTGGTCTACAGAGCAGGTTCCGAGACAGGCTCCAAAGCTACACAGAGAAACCCTGTCTCAAAAAAACAAAAATAAATAAATAAATAAATAAATAAATAAATAAATAAATAAAATAAAAATAAGATACATTTTAAAATTCACCAAATAAGACACATGAACTATGAACCAAAGGCTGAGGGGCCCCCAACTGGATCAGGCCCTCTGAATAGGTGAGACAGTCGATTGGCTTGATCTGTTTGGGAGGCATCTAGGCAGTGGTACCGGGTCCTGTGCTCATTGCATGAGTTGGCTGTTTGAAACCTGGGACTTATGCAGGGACGCTTGACTCAATCTGGGAGGAGGGGACTGGACCTGCCTGGACTGAGTCTACCAGGTTGATCTCAGTCCTCGGGGGAGGCTTTGCCCTGGAGGAGGTGGGATGAGGGTGGGCTGGGGGGAGGGGGAGGGGGGAAGGAAGGGGGAGAACAAGGGAATCCGTGGCTGATATGTAGAACTGAATGGTATTGTAAAATAAAATAAAAGGAAAAAAAAGAAGGGAAAAAAAGAAATAACACATATGTATATATACATAAATAAATTATGTATTCAAGCAAAAAATAAATACATAAATACATAAAATTCACCAAATAACCCAAAGTTCAAGGCCCATTTATACTTCATTTCTTTTTGCCTTTGCTTAACTCTTAACTGTTAGGCCTTCTCCTATTTTACATAATTTTGGGTCTATTTCTAACCCAAATTTCCCTCATATGAGTAGCCAAATGGATCCAATTTACCAATCTCCAACAAACATCTTTCTCTCATCCCTGTCCCAAGCAAATCATCTTCTTCCTCCCAATTCCCATTGTATCCCAAAGTCATTTCAAATTTATTACCTTTTGTTAATCCAACAAGCCCCTCCTCTCCTCTACTACCATAATCCAGTCAAAGGCCTTACCAAAATTCATTGACTATTGTTATTCCTTCTAGTAAAATCTCCTCTAATCGCCCCTTCCATCAGACTACCTTGCTGAATCTTAAATCTGATTAGTCACCCTCTACTTAAAATCATTTCTTGCTTCTACAATGGCCCTACCAATATATTCTAACTTATGCTCCGAGTACCACTAATGTGCTTAGATGCTGATAATTACTACATAGAAGAGAATAGTAAAAATGAGTGTGGGAGGTGCTAGAGTAGATAGACGTACTTACTGAAGTGTTTTTAAAGTCTTTAGACTTTAGTTCTAAAATTTAGAACATTAATGGACATTGTAACTTTCTTTTAAAAGATGTTTTATTAATTTGTTGAGAATTTCATGCATTGGGTTTTGCTCATATTCATCCCTTCCCCCATATCCTCCAAGATCTACCCCCCATTCCATACCCACCGATTTTGTGTCCTCATTGCTTTAAACCATCAAGTCCCATAAGCACTTCCTATATATTCTTGGGTGTGTGGCCATTCATTGGAGCATGTTAAACCCACCAGGCACCATGCCCTTAAAGAAAGACACTCTTCTTTTCTTGACAGATGTCAATTACCAATAGCTCCTCAGCTAGAGGTGGGATTTCATGCCCACCTCCCACCTCCATGCTGGGGTTTTGTCTGGCTTAAGTGTGTGCAGGTCTTATGCATGCCGTCAGAATTGCTGTGAGTTTATATGTGTAACTCCCTTGTGTACAAAATCGCCGATTCCCTGTAGATATCCACCCTCCATGCCTCTTGCAATTTCTGCCTCCTCTTCCACAATGATCTGTGAACCTTAGGGTGTAGTGGGGGCCTGCATATACATGGCCCATTTAGAGCTGAGTACTCTGGAGTCTCTCTCTTACTCTCTGAATCTTGCCCAGTTGTGGATGTTAATCACCATCTACTGCAAAAAGAAGCTTCTCTGATGAGGGGTGACAGATACATGCACTAATGTGGCATCCAGAGGGCAGGTGCATGACACCCAGTCTTCAGGCAGATCATGGGGGCAGGTGGAGTTGGAAGAGCGAGTCCTGTACACTGTGATTTTCCAAAAGGGAGTATTCAGCATCCCATAAACTTATCTGGAGATAGAACCCTTATTTCAAACAATAGCTATTAAAATTTCATGGGACATTTAGAGTTTCTCTAAGTATCATGCTGACCTACAGGATGAGGTTCAAACTCTTCAACATGGCACAAAAGGCTGCTAGCAATACGAAATTGCTGATTTGCTTTGGGATCCTATCAGATTGGGGAAAATGTTTTTGTAAAAGTAGATTTACAGAATGAATCAAAACATCATAGAAAGTGTTTGAATTCCTGGCCACTCCCCTAGCTACATGACTGCACATGCGCTGTCCAGTAGCCAGGCAAGATGCTTAGTGACTTCGAGGCCTTTCATCCTACGTAATCCATGCGCTATGTGGTCACTAATTTGTGCGCAGTATCATCCCATAATCTATGCACATGCGTGGCATAACTATGTAAGCCCATATGCGCATGTGCAGGGGAATCCATAAAAAGCTGGTCACAGACTTCTCTCTCCTCTCTCTCTTTCCCTGCACGACCATTTCTCACAGGCCTAAGCACTCCCTTCTGTTCCCTTCCCCTAATAAACTCTTAGTGTTTTGTTGTGCCTCGTGGTTTTTCTCGCACAGTAAACAGCCCGGCTTAATGAATAACACAATGCCGCATAATAACTAACAGGAAGTGATCAAAATGTAATTAAATCAAAGGATAATTGGGTTTGAAGTGTACTCACCTGTTTGCGTTGGAAGTAATAATGAAAATAGAATTTTTCAGAAAAGTGCCAAGGTCACAACATGAAAATATATATATTATCTATATTTAATGATCGCAGATCCCTGGAAGAGTAAAAAAACAAATGGGTGGAAGTTTAGTCCTTGACCTTCTTTTTGGCATATGCATGTTATCCCTCAATTTCCCTGTATCTTTTTCCTCATTTGCACCCAATCCCTGACAATATACTATCCATCTCCATTTCCATATCCTTGTGTCTCTCAATATTTTTGGGATACATTAATACCTTTTCTAGAACCATGAATAAGTAAATGGATAAGTAAGTAAATCTTTTATGAATAAACTCCAACTTTACTTCATTTAAAAAAACAGAAAGTCAGCCGGGCGGCGGTGGCGCACGCCTTTAATCCCAGCACTCGGGGGGCAGAGGCAGGTGGATCTCTGTGAGTTCAAGGCCAGCCTGGGCTACAGAGTGAGTTCCAGGACAGTCAGGGTTACACCCAGAAACCCTATCTCGAAAAACAATTGAAAACTGATGATAGTACAACATTTTTATTTTTATTTATTTTTTAAAATTCCTTTTACTTTATTTTTTGAGATAATGATATAATTACCCATTTCCCCCTTTTCCTCCCTCCAAATCTTCCCACATACCCCTCATGCTTTCTTTCACATTTGTAGCCTCTTTTTTTTCATTAATTTTTGTTATATATATACATATATTCCTAAATACATGATGACATCCAGCTCAGTGTGTGTGATGTCACGTGTGTGTGTGTGTGTGTGTGTGTGTGTGTGTGTGTGTGTGTGTGACATATATATGCATTCAGGCTGACTATTTGGTATTAGATAACCAATTGATGTGTTCTTCCTTGAGGAAGACCATTTCTCGCACTCCCAGCATTCCTTAGTTGCCTGTGGTTCTTTGTGTAGGGTTGAGTCTTCATGGGCTTTCCTCAATCCATGTTCATGATACACTGGGGAATGAGTTTTAAGGACTCAAATCCTTCCCCTCAGAGCTTAGGCAACCCTGCAGAAGAGGAAGCAGAAAAAGTGGAAGAGCAAGAAAGGGTGGAGGACACCAAGAAAACAAAGTCCTCTAAATCAACTAAGCAAAGCCCATAGGAACTCACAGAGACTGAAGCAGCATGCACAGGACCTGCACAGGTCTGCACCCAGTCCTCTGTGTACATATTATGGGTGAATGAGTGGGTCTCTGAATCTTGTGCCTTCTCTTGGGTTCATTTCCTTCTGTTGATTTGTCTTGTCCAACTTCAATGTGATAGTTTTATTTTTATTTTACCTTATTTTATTTCGTTATATATAAAAATAGAATGAATGAAAACCTAGCCACTAGATTAAAGGTTAACAATTGAACTGTCATTTATACCTTCTGGGAGAGGGAAAATCAGTTTTCTCCAATGGAGTGACACTGGGTATGTGAGTGACACTCAAGGGAAAGTCGTATGTTCAGATATCAACCACTCCAAGACAGGTCTCATGTTCAGAACTAGTTGACCAATATACAATGGACTCCACAGTTTTTTTGTGTGTGTGCTTTTATTTGGTTACAGTTTAGTTGTTTTTCTTCTTTTTTTTTCTTTTTGGGTGATGTTTTATTTTGTTTCCTTGGCTTTAGGGAGTTTTGTTGTTGTATTGGGATTTTGTTTGCTGTTTGAGAAAGAACTTAAAGTTGGCTAGGTAGGGAGGGAGAGAGGATATGGAAGGACTTGGGAGAGGGGAACAATATGATCAAAATATATTTAAATTAAAAATTGTATTAAAAATAAAAATGCAATAATAAAAAGAAAAAAATTAAAAATGAGTTTTAAAAAGAAAGACAAAAGAGGCAGGTAGCTCTTTTTATCCCATAATATCTGGAATGAATACCATCAACATGTATCCATGCTGATATTGACCATGATCACTGGCTGAAACAACTACTAACAAGTTTCTCCTCTTAAGAGTTGCTTGTTCCATGCTATACCCAGGAAAGCGTACTGGCAAGTTGCCTCCAGCAATTCAAAATGTGTAATGCAGCCTAATTTATCAAGTCATTTTACATGACTGTGATTTCCTGACCCTAAGAAAGCATTCCCTACTTCATGAGGTTGTTTTGCTTGCCTGTATCATCTTATTCTTCTGTAAGAAGGATGTGTTGCTTCATAATAACAAGAAACCAAGGTTTTACAATTAGATGACAAAAAAAGTCTGTAACTTTTAAAGTTGTATTTTCCTCTTACATTTTTGAAGTTTTGTTTATTTTTATTGCAATTTATTTATTTGTGGGGTAGGAGGAAGGAGGTGGCACATACAGAAGTCAGAAGACAATGACATGAGGCACCGGGTTCAAATCCCCTAGAATTGGACTGTATCATTTAAAGTAGAAAGAATAGAAGCCTAAGCTCAAAGGTGGTGGTGCACGCCTTTAATCCCAGCACACAGGAGGCAGAGGCAGGAGGATCTCTGTGAGTTCGAGGCCCAGCCTGGTCTACAGAGTGAGTTCCAGGACAGCCAAGGCTACACAGAGAAACCATGTCTCATAAAAAAATAAAATAAAATAAAAACCTAAATAAAGAAATAAATATTTTAAAAAGCAAAAGAAAGAAGCCTAAAGTCCAAATTGTTGTTTGTTTTCTTTCTTTTCTATTGACGCAGGGTCTTACTATGTATCCCGGACTAGCCTCCAACTCACTATGTAGGGAGGCTAGCCTTCTATGCACATCCTCTTGCTTTAGACTCCTGAGGGCTGTGCTTACAGGCAGCATCCATCACTACTGGCACAACTAGTTTTTGTTGTTGTTTTGGGTGTTTTGTTTGTTTGTCGTTTCCTTCCTATGAGGGGAATGGCCTCTTCCTTCACATACTCCCACTACTATGCTCTTCTACCTCATCTTGTGTCCAAAATCAACAGAGCCAAGGACCAGTAGCTAAAATAAGTCTTTGCTCCTTGAGGCTGTTCTTTTAGGCAATTTGGTTTCAGACAGACAAATGTGACTAAGATATTCCTTTCTTCCTGTGCAGAACAGAAAACTCTTCAAAGACGAGCGGCCATTTTGCAATCAAAAGGATCAACACAAAACTGAAAAGATGGCAAACGGGCAGCTATAAGGGTTCGCCAGAGCAGCTCTGCCTACCCTGTGTTGCCAGCCTGGGAAGTTTTTGTTAGTAAACAAACAAAATTCACATGTTTTACTGGGCCTTCACAAGAGTTTCTGTTGCATGCAGATAAATACAGTCCAAATTGATAAAATACTTCTTCAAAAGGAAAATTTCCAGGAAGGACTTTTATTTATTATTAAGAAAGTGGCATGGAGGTGGTGTCTTCCTTCTTATTTGGGGAACAATGAGATTGCCTGAGAAGTATAAGAAAGCACTGTCTACATTTTTTTTCTTGTTTTTATGGATTTTTTTTTTTTTTACTGTTTGGTAGTGTCATACATTTATAGAATAAATTTTGGCCATTTTACCCCCTTTTCATCTTGTCCTAGAACCCTTTATCTCAACAAATCCACTGCCTACCTTCATGTCTTTTTGTGTGCAACCCACAGAGTTTCTTTTCTAAGCATGGGTCAGGGGTTATTTACTGGAGCAGGGGCTGCACTAATGAAGAATCTCCGTCACCAACCAGGAACTGCCTATGGTCCTTCAAGGAGGGATGGAGCATCAGGAGCCCCTCCCCCATTCCTGGCAGATTGCCGACAGGCTTCATCTTATATAGATCTTGGGCAGGTGACCACTACTACAGTTAATTCATGACTACAACAGCAGTGCCACATCCAGAAGATATCTTTTTTTTTCTGCACATCATATGACTCTGACATTCTTTCTGCCCCCTGCTTCACAATGTTTTCTGAGATTTATAAGGGTGATAGAGCTGTCCCATTTAGGGCCAATCACTCAATCATCACATATTCTCAGCACTTTGGCCAGGTACAGGTTTCTGCATTAACCACGGCCCGCTGCAGTAAGAAGCTTCTCCCATGAAGGCTGGACACAGCACACTAATCTATGACAATAAACAGGTATTTGGAAGGCAAACCTGAATATTCAGTGAAACAATCGTAGTAAGTTTCCCATTAGGGCCTATGACTTACTTCCCCAACCAAGGACTCTTGATCCAGTTTTACAGAAGCAGGCATGAATTCCCTCTGGAAAAAAAAAATGAGAAATAGCTTTCTTGTCCCCTCCACTCACTCCCCACTTTCTCCAGTTCTGGAGACTCACTACTATAGGGAGGGCCTCATACATGCAGAACAAATATTCCAACTATTCTAACTGTACCCTTGTTTTATTTTGTTGTCTTGAGACAAGCTTTCACTGACTGGACCAGGCTGCCCTGGAACTCAGTGTAGCTTAGGCAGGTAATCCTCCTGCCTCCTGTGTGGCTGGGGTTCCAGGCCTGCACCACTAGACCAGGTTATTTTTTTCTTTTTCTTTGATCTGTACTTGCTCATAATGGAAAGAGAGAAATCCAGAGGAGCTGGAGACATAGGACAACTTGTACCTTCTGGTTAAGTGGCTTCAGTAGGTGTCCCTTCTTAGAGAGAGAGGCATTGACTAATTTGTCTTGATAGCAACTTCTTGGGATGTGCCATGGGGAATAAAATTGCCCTGGTCAACAAGTTCAGAGAAAAATGTATGCTGTGTTCTAATGTGATTTTCTCCTTCAAAACTTACACTAAATTGTATTTCCAATGTAAAAGTGTTGAAAGGTGGTAGTATCTTTAAGGGATGATTAGGTCATTGAAAGGGAATGACTTAATTCTCAAGGGGCTGGGTTTATTAACCTGACTGAGAGCATAGCAGTATAAAGCTCGGTTTGCTTGTGTTGTGCTGTGTTTTGTTACGCCTCTGCTTGCACTCACACTTTGCACCATAAGTAGAAGCAGCACAGATTCTTTGTCTTTGTCACACTCTAAGGCTTCCCAGCCTCTAGAACCGTGATCCAAACCAAACCTCGTTCTTTATCAATTTCCCAGTCTCCTATATATGCATATTTCCTTCTCCATTGGAATTCACAACAATAGGCATTATGATGTTTATGATTCTTAATAAAACTGGTAGTGAAGAAACAGGTTTACAATTCTTTAACCCATACCCTTAAAAGCAGAGTAGCACCAATTACTATCCTGGAAAATGTTCTTTGGGAAGTTTCATTAGAGAAAAGGATGAAGACAAAAACTTTTTTAAAAAGTTAAACTGTAATAACTTAAATTGTCAGAGATCAAAAATAATGACTACCCCCTGGAAAGGAATCTCTCTGGATTCAGCGTGGGTTATATTTTATTGCTGTTAGAGGTAGAAGGGTATTGTGTAGGAGAGTGAGATTTACAATGAGCACTAAGTTAAATATCATTGAGAGTAACACAAATTGAGTGGATGCCGTCATCCTGGTAAGACGGTTAGTTTTTCTCCTGAGTTGCCCAAGCACATTGAAATTTTTTTCTTCTCTTGAGTAGATCCAAGAACATGATTAGGGCTCCGATAGTCCAGAATTGATGGTGATAATCAGTCAGCCCCAAGAACTACTTCATCTTCTTTCTCTTAGAGAGTCCCTATCTTTTAATAATCTACACTTTAGCTCAAGGATGAATCATTTGTCTTTGTCCCATTTCGTAACCCAAACACATTGTCTCTGGCAACCAAACACACCAAGGTCCCTCATAGACAGACTAGCTCTTTAGTTGCACTCAAATACTTTTTTTAAAAACTTTCTTTTGGTGACCAGCTCCACCTCAGCTCATGCTGGAAATGTCAGCCCTATAGATTACACTGCTGTTCAGTGGATTCTTCTGAAGACTGTGCGAAGAAGTAGGGAACTAAGAAACTCAAGGTGAAAGAGGACTATAAAAAGCATGAAGAAAAATCTTCATTAGAAAATTTATTTAGCCAGGCAGTGGTAGCACATGCCTTTAATCCCAGCACTCAGGAGGCAGAAGCCAGTGTATTTCTGTGAGTTCGAGGCCAACCTTATCTACAGAGCTAGTTCCAGGACAGCTAAGGCTACACAGAGAAACCCTGTCTTGAAAAAAAGAAAAGAAAAAAAGAAAAGAAAATGTATTTAAGGCCAGGCATGGTGGTGCGTGCCTTTAATCCCAGCATTCAAGAGGCATAAGTCCAAACTCAGCCTCTTCTACATATCGAGTTTCAGAACAGCCAAGGCTACATAGTGAGATCCCATCTCAAAATAAATAGATAGATAGATAGATAGATAGATAGATAGATAGATAGATAGACAGACAGACATATATAAATAGATAAATTTGGAGCTAAAGAGATGGCTTGGTGGTTAAGAGTGTGTACTGCTCTTTCAGAGGACCTGAGTTCAGTTCTCAGAACCTACAACAAGCGGCTCAAAATCACCTGAACCCCAGCTCCAGGGGAATCCATTGCCTCTTGCCTCTAAGGGCACCTGTATTCACAGGTACACACACACACACACACACACACACACACACACACACACACACACACTCACACACACACACACACGGGGATATGCATATACACGTAATTAAATTTTTTTAAAGAAAGTTTATTTAAGAATGATCTCTTTAATCAATGTCACTGGCTAATTTTGGGTCCATAAATCCAAACTGGCAGGTAATAAAGTAAGTTTTCATATTCATTTCGTTCTGAGTGTCTTATACTTGCTAAATTCTCTTGGGCACTCGACACAGCTGTTTATTTCCTTAATCTTTTTTAATGCAAATGTCTTTAAAATTGGTTATAAATCTCTCCTTTTAAAACTCCTTTCTCCCTTGATGCCAGAAGCTTGACTTGCTTCCTTCCAACCCATCACTAGTGTCATCCTTCAGTGACCAACCTGCAGCCCTCTGGCTCTCACAAGGGTTCATTTTGGTCATGATCTTAATCATCCCTTCTAGGCAGAGCTAGATCAAAACTTGGGCTGCTCGTCTTGTTTTGCTAAAGATGAGAACTGTCGCAAAGGGGTCTCACCAACAGGAACTGTAAGTGACGCTCTTCATTCATTACTGCATGGATTCTTCATCACAGCCCGGTCAGCTACGTACTCCTGTCCTGATTTAGCAATGAGGAAACCAAAGCTCAAAGAGATCAACTAACCTGGCCCAGTTAGCTAGAAATGATAGGATGAAGGATGGAAAACGTGGGAAAAGTGGAAGTTCAGCTTTACCACCTCTCTTCTCATCCAGGTTAGCTTGATACACAGGCCAAGGAAATATGAGAGATTCTGGATAGGCTTTTTCCCCTCCAAACATGTTTTAAAATGCTTGCCTCAATCCAACAGTTGCTAAAGCCCCTTTAGCTCTCTAATTCCTTGAGATTCATGGAAGCATCTCAAAGTGGACAGTATCCAGGAAAAGAAACAACGAACTGAATTGCTAATATGTAATCACACATTAAATATTTATTAAGCACCATTTATTAAACAAATAGAATGATATGATAACAGCGAGTTGTATTTGCTTAGCACTTCAGCTTTGCACAGCCTTACTGTATCCTAAAGAATTACATAAAGCTGAGATTACAATCTTCATTTCACAGATGATGAAATTGTGGCTCAAAGAATGTGAATGACTCATCCAAGGTGACACACTTGAGTCCCATTTTCAGATTCGAGGCTCGAACCCGGGCGTTCTGATCTTCAATTCTGTGTTCTTCCCTCTATATTACATTAACTCGAGAGGCTTATAGGTGGGATACACAAGGCAAGCATGCATGAAGAATTAACTGACTATTCAAAATAGTGTCCATCATGTCAAGAAATGCTAAAGGTGCTAACTGACTAAAAATCACAGAAGAAAAGATCACTGTTGGTAAGAATCAGCAGAGAAAGTCTCAGAAAATATGAGAAACCTAAGCCTGGCCCTTGGAAAATATGTTTTTAAAAAAGGACAACTTGGGGGTGGCATTTCAGTATAGAGGACAGAGACAATGAAAGTACAGAGGTAAGAAAATGCAAATGTTGCCTGGAGAGAGAAGAAAGACACTTACTTACCCAGAGAAGTCTAGAAATGTAGCTCACTAATACAGGTGTAAGACCTTGGGCTCTTCCCAAGCACCACACACACACCGAACAGACAAACACAAAAACCTTAGAGAAGAGACATTTGTGTTGAGGGAGAATCAAAAATTGACAAAAAGAAAAAATCGTTTTGAATTTCTTCCTAAATTATTTTGACTTGTAGACAATAAAAATAAATCATCGAAGATTTCTAAAAGAGTGAAACTTGGAGAGAAGTGTTGGACAGATTGATCTGACAATGTGCATTTGTGTGGAGGGAAGTTGGAGGTGAGGACTAGACAGAAACCTACGACATTCAGTGAGGGAGAAGATGAAGAGTCAGTATTGGAATGGTGATGTTGGGACCATAAAAGAAGGCCGGTTACACTAGGCAAAAGAGCAATGTCAGAACTTGGGGAGACAGGAGGAGAAAAGAGTGGAGTTTCCCAGAAGCTTTAGAGCCTAGGTCATTTAAGAAAGATGTCATGAACAGAAATGAGTAAGATGAGTAGGAGAACTGGTTCGGGCAGTTTCTTTTTTATATATTATGGGTTAGAAGCAACAGTGGAAGATCTAAGTGAACCTATCCAGCAGGCGATTGAGGCTTAGAGGGACAAAGGTCTGGCCCAGCACCAATTGGCTGGTAGATGAAAGGAGTCGTGGGAAACCAGTCCAGGGTCTAGTTTCTACCTGCCACTATGCAGAAAGTCACAGGCATGACATCTCACTGGGTCTGTTTCTTCAACTGGAAAATGGAGGGGAACCCAAGCCCTGTATGATCTCTGAGGTATTCTTAAGCACTAGAAGTCAGTTAAATTGTCGTCACCTGCTATTTGTTCTAAGACGAAACCAACAATTTGATGAGAGAGAGGATTAAATAACCCCCACATGTTGAGAGTCTGACAAAAAGATGGCAGCAAAGAGAGAAGTGATCCAGGGAAAGCAGGAGGAAAGAGATTCTAAATCTAGGGAAGGAAATAATGTACCATAACAGATGGGTTAAATATGTCAAATACAACCAATGATAATACACATATTAAATAAATATCATATTTCAATAGCAGTACACCACTAAAATAGTAGTTGAAGAATAATGCAAATAGTAAACACAAGAGAAAGTGTTCAATGCCATAAGTAAGCAAGGAAGTGAAATTAACAAATTGAATGTTTACCATCCAGAAAGATTTCCCATAAAGTCTGCTGCTGGAACTGCAATGGAACTAGGATGGCCATATATCATCGTGACAGTAAAAATTTATGCAGTCATTTTGAAAAATCACAATCCACAAAAATGTTCGTGTTCTCTGGTCTGGTAATCTTACTCCTGAGGACTTGCACTAGAGATAGAATTACCAAGAAGAAAAAAGCCACAAATGGGGAGAGATTCAAAGCACAGGAAAACTGAGCTACCTAAATGTTCACTAATAAGGGGATAGTCTAATAAGATATAACCTACCAATGGAAGTAATTGTTTATAGCTGCTGAAATAATAAATGTGAAAGACTGCATCAACATGGAGAAAGGAGGTTTACAATAAGCGAGGATTATACTTATTTGTTTTGAGACAGGGTCTCACTATGTAGCCATGGCTGACTTCAAACTTATGATCCTCTCGCCTCTACTACCAACTCTTGGGATTATAGACATACATCACCATACCCTAAATATCCTAAAAAGCAGACTTTTATACACTGTGGTTATACTTCTATAACACATGAATACAAACCAAGAAAACATGAAGTATAGAAAATGGAAATATGGGTTTGAAATAAGTGAATCTTTTCTCTCTACATTTCCTTCAGTGTTGTCCCAGTGAGATTTTTTAAATGTTACCTTTATATTTTAAAAAAACTAGAAAAGACATGCAATAGAGCCAAGTGAAGTGAGCGGTCAAAGAGGGATAAAAGTGAAAACTGTGTATCACTAAAGTTCTTGCCAAAGACATAATCTGTGCTCTGAGAGCAGGAGAGTGCAAGGGGATCGGATTTGGAGAGTCTGGCGCAATTCCGTGAGTAGGTGGGTTTTATAGCGCTCTCCCTGGCAAGGCAGTGGGGAAATGAATAGGAACTAACAGAACGGTGGCAAGAGGAGACAGCAAGGCCAAGGCATGAGTGCTTAGGTCTTCTTTCTAAAGATATAAAATCAGCGATGGAAGTACCTGACAAAGATGAAGGGAAAGAAAGAAAGGAAGAAGGTCCTTCCTTCAGGGACCAGGGGGCAGGCAGGGATAGAGACAAAATGGGACATCTAAGTAGATTATGAATGAAGTGTAGAGAAGTTGAGGTATTGACCCAGCCTGGTGGCATACGTTTTTAATCCCAGCACTCGAGAGGCAAAAAGGGCAGGTGGATCTCTGAGTTCAAGGCCACCCAGGTCTCTCTCTGTAGCTAGTTCTAGGCTAGAGAGAGGTACATAATGAGATCCTGGAGCAGCAGACTATAAAGTCCGGGAAGTTAGTCGTGACTAAGCAGCTTGGAGTTATGGGGCCTGCCAATGGGGGGCCTGAATGAGTTATATTGAAGAGACTAATTAATCTTACTGTGGGGAGCTACTAGGTAGGAGAGGGGTGACAGGCAAGGGGGCTGTGGCCATAAGAGTGGGGACCTGGAAAGAATCAGAAAGGCCAGTTAATTTACTCCTAATAGAAGAACTCTTGTGTTCCAAGGGCGAGAGTTCCCTTTGAAGAATGGAAAGGAGGGGCCGAGGGGCATTAAGATTAAGTTCTTTTCCTCTGCAGCCTAGCACCTCCCTCCCCTTCTCTCCAGAGACAGAGAGGACACTTAGAAGCCAAGAAGAATTTGGTATCGGTCAATGAGTAAGAGATCAGAAAGGTCAGCAAAGGCTGGGGTCTGACTCAGGAGACCAACAGGCTATAAGGTGATTTCATAGGAAAAGAGACTGAAAATAAATTTCCCTTCTGAAGAAAACCCGCCCAGAAACTTACTTCTCAGGCTCAGGGTTCAGTCTCCCCGGCTCTACACACCCACCAGATCCTCCAAGTGCTGTGGGAAGAGGTTGAACAGGTGGAAAACTGAGTGCCCCACCCTAGCCTTGAAATCCTATAGCCTGATTCAGAACGAGCTGGTGACAGGTTTATCCTTTATCTAACCAGAGCTAGAGAACGGGAAGAGACCAGCGAAGAGCCAGTTCTGGGCGTCTATCCTGCCACCACCCTATTATCCTTTGCACAAACCTGCTCTGCCCATCAGTTCTAGAACCTGGAGCCATGGACTTAAGAGATCTTCCCTCTGTCAGAGCTGTCCGCCCTTCTTTTCATTAAACATATGGGAGCTGTCAACTAAGTTCTCCACAGTCATAGACAGTGTCTGGTCTCATTCTTGTTTCCAAGGTTGCTATCAACCTGGACCCTGCCCCCTGAGGCTTCTCAGAGTCGCCACTCAAGAGCAGGACTCTACCAGCAGTCCAGACAGCACCAGGGTTCTAGCTGCTTGTGGGGCCCCTGGCAGGCAGGGTTAGAGACCCTGTGCCCTATTTCGGCACCTTGGCAGGTAAGACTAGCTTGTCTTTGAGAGGGAGCCAGGAAGTGGGTATGGATGTTCCATGTGGCATATATAGCATCCGTGATATGCTAGCACCCGGCTTCCTGATTCTGACTCCATCATATCCATCAGGCCGCCCTTGAGACTGCTCCACCCTTCACCTGTCTAGTTGAAATCTCTACTTTGGCTGGAGAAAGGCATGCTGTGGAAAAACCCCGGGGGAAGCAGAAAGGGCCAAGAGCACTGAGGAAGTCTTGCGAGCTCTAGAAACAGGATCAGTGGCCCCAGGAAGGGACAGGAAAAGAGAAAGAAGTAGAAGCAGAGGAGTAACTGCTCCAAACGTCGGCTAAAAAGAGGGTAGCTGATGGACGCCCTTATCAAGTGTCGCTAGCGGGCTCCCCTCCCTCTGTCCTGCAGTGAGCCCCCTTCCGTTCATACCCAGTGCCCAGGGTTATAATCGGTCTCCCTCATAGGTAGGGAAAATGATGTCCTGGTGGATGTCTGCCCACCTGCTGCTGCTTTCCTCATGTAAGGTCACCAATGCCAGGGAGGACGCAGTTGTTCGGGGCTGGGGCCCGCTGCCTCTGCAGAGCCTCTGGAGCTGGCTTCGATACTTGTCCCCAGTGAACAGATAGAGCACTGGATCCAGACAGCTATTCGCACTGGCCAGGGGCCGGGTCACTTTGTAGACCACGTTGACAATGTTCAGCACGTGGCAGTCAGCTTTCAACAGCCTTGCCAGGTAATAAATTGTGCGGGTGATGTGGAAAGGTACGAAGCAGACAGCGAAGACCGTCAGCACGACAGCAATGGTGCGGAGAGAACGGAGCCGAGACGATGACTGTCCAGCTCCTGGCAAAGGTCGATACAGTCGTCGGGCCATGAGTCCATAGCAGACCAGGGTGACCAAGAAGGGCAAGCCAAAGAGCAGCACCATGACTGCCGAACTGAAGTGCACATAGTGGTCAAACTCCTCGGGCCGGGTGGTGTCATGGCACAGGGTGGTGGTTCCACTGGGGCTGGTTGTCACAAAGAACAGGTTGGGCACGAGGCAGCCAGCTACCACCAACCAAACAGCTAGGCAGAGAAGGCTTGCAAATCGAGGGCGGCCCCAGCGGAGCGCCCGCAGTGGGTGGCAGATGCCCAGGTAGCGGTGCACACTGATGCAGGTGAGGAAAAGGACGCTGCAGTAGAGGTTCCAATAGAAGAGAAAGCGGACAAACTTGCAGAAGCCAGTGCCAAAGGGCCAGTGGTTTCTGGCAGCGTAGTAGTAGACGAGGGTGGGCAGTGACAGCACATACAAGGTGTCCGACAAGGCCAAATGGAACATGTAAGTGGCTGTGGCATCCCAGGGGCGAAGGCGGAAGAGGAACAGCCAGAGGGTCGGGGCGTTGAGGGCTAGGCCCAGCACAAAGACCACGGCATAGCTCACGGGCAACAGGATGAACTTGAACTCCTCGTTAAACCTGCAGTCACCATCTCCAGAACTTTGGCTGGGGCCTAGAGATGTGAACAGCAAGGAGTCTGAACTGGTCATGGCCCCCTACAGGTAGAAAGGAGAGAAGTGAGTGATTTCTCTGGTTTCCCAGTCCTACAAACCTACAACAAAAGAAGAAAAGCACCAGAAAGAGCGAGGAGGAGCAAATCCAAGTGCAACCCAGGCCGGCCCAGCCCCTCCCCAGCACCCTTAGTCCAGCCCCTACCCAGCCCAGATCCCTTAACCCAGCTCCTACCCAGCTCCCTTAGCCCAGCCCCTACCCAGCTCCCTTAGCCCAGCTCCTACCCAGCTCCCTTAGCCCAGCCCCTACCCAGCTCCCTTAGCCCAGCTCCTACCCAGCTCCCTTAGCCCAGCTCCTACCCAGCTCCCTTAGCCCAGCTCCTACCCAGCTAGCTCCCTTAGCCCAGCTCCTACCCAGCTAGCTCCCTTAGCCCAGCTCCTACCCAGCTCCCTTAGCCCAGCCCCTACCCAGCTCCCTTAGCCCAGCTCCCTTAGCCCAGCCCCTACCCAGCTCCCTTAGCCCAGCTCCTACCCAGCTCCCTTAGCCCAGCTCCTACCCAGCTCCCTTAGCCCAGCTCCTACCCAGCTAGCTCCCTTAGCCCAGCTCCTACCCAGCTAGCTCCCTTAGCCCAGCTCCTACCCAGCTCCCTTAGACCAGCCCCTACCCAGCTCCCTTAGCCCAGCCCCTACCCAGCTCCCTTAGCCCAGCTCCTACCCAGCTCCCTTAGCCCAGCCCCTACCCAGCTCCCTTAGCCCAGCCCCTACCCAGCTCCCTCTTAGCCCAGCCCCTACCCAGCTCCCTTAGCCCAGCTCCTATCCAGCTCCCTTAGCCCAGCTCCTACCCAGCTCCCTTAGCCCAGCTCCTACCCAGCTCCCTTAGCCCAGCTCCTACCCAGCTCTCTTAGTCCAGCCCAGGGACTGATGGGCATCAGGCAGCGCTGGGACTCAGGTAGGCAGCCAGTGGTATTCTGCAGCTTCCTCTCCTTGCAGAGCCTGGCTAGCTGAAGAGGGTGGAGGCTGATCAGCAGCATCTAAGGGGGAGACACCCAGGCTCAAATTGTCATCCAGCTGACCGTAACAGCTCTGTCCTGGTGATGAGGGCCTCCCTCCCTCTCCTCTCACCCTGCTCCTAGTTCTCTGGACTCTTATTTCCCCTTGAAGCAGGCCCACTTCATACCTGCTTCCAGCCCAGGAGCACCACCACCACCCTTGCCGAGGAACCTTAGCAAGACTCCTACCCAGTGCCCTTGAAGCGGAGCCCAGCTGACTCTGTCACCCTTCCTCTTGGCAGCCAGAGGGCATATTCTTGGGGGTGGGACTCGGGGTGGCGCCTATCCCTCCTCCTGTCCCATCCCAGCAGGCTGTCAGAGCTAGACAAACCCTCGGAGGTTATCTAGTCCAACCCACTCAGCATACAGATTGGGAAACTGGGACCCAGTGAGATTACTATTTAACAGCTTCAAAATGATTGTGTACACAAGGAGACATCCAAGTTTACAGATCAAGAGCCAGGCCACTGAAGATAATTAAATTACCGGAAGATCATATAAGTTCATGGGCGTAGAAACATGGGAAATGAATTTTAACATGAATAACAGCAAGTCAACATACTGAAGGACTTTTGAAAATGTAAACTACTGATAACCATCTTTACTCTGTATGCATTTAATTATAGCAAATGTTTATCTAGTCCTTACACTGTGCTAGGCACTGTTCTAAGGACTTTATACCTATTGATGAATCCACAGGCTCTCTATCCAATAGGTTCTATTACTGCCCCTGCTTTACTGATGGGAAAAATTAGGGTATAGATAGTTTGAGTGTTTTGATAAATCATGGTAAGAACAAGATTTGAACCCAAACAAGCTTGCCATGGGCAAAACTCTAATATCCATGACTTAATGAGCATGATAACTTGATCCTCCATGCTACTGGGTCAGATCTGGGAAAGGGTCAACAAACATTTCCCAGAAGCTTTCAGTTCTAGGCCCTGGTAGTTCACTAGAAATAAACAAAACAGATTAAAAATTGTCAGCTTGGGGATGGAGAGGTGGCTTAGTGGTTAAGAGCACTGACTGCTCTTCCAGAGGACCCGGGTTCAATTCCCAGCACCCACATGGCAGCTCACAGCTGTCTGTAACTCCAGTTCCAGGGGACCTGACACCCTCACCCAGACATACATGCAGGCAAAACACCAATGCACATAAAATAAAAATAAACAAAAAAAATTTAAAAGCTGTCAGCTTAATAGGAGTTACATAATATTGGAGGTAATACAAATCAATAAAATACAGAGTATGATCATTGTTATAGAGAAAAATGAAGGAGATAATGAAGAAGAAGAAGAAGAAGAAGAAGAAGAAGAAGAAGAAGAAGAAGAAGAAGAAGAAGAAGAAGAAGAAGAAGAAGAAGAAGAATTTGCTGTTTTGAATGTTGGAGTGACTTGAATAAAGACCAGGTATTTTGAGGAAGGGAGATGGAACATGAGGTCAGAGCATTTGGGAGGGACCAGGTCTTGAAGGCTCTTGTGAGCCAATGTAAAACTTTTGCTGAGTGGAAGCAAGCCACAGAAGTTTTGGAGAGACGTGGAGTGGTGTGACCTGCTCTCCAGAGGGCTGTGCGGAGACTAGACGGCAGGGCAAGTGGCACAGGAAGAGGTTACAGATAAGTCAGATGCTGGTCGTGTGGTCCAGAGTGACAAAGGTGACAAGCAGCATCATGTTCTGGGTGGGATGTGAACCTAGAGACAAAATGTACTGATGTGGGCTGTGAGAGGGAGAGAGGAGTCAGGAGTGACTCCAGGCCAGGCCTACCTGCTCACAAGTACAGGCCCATGCCGGTCATGTCAGTAGTTGGGATTGGAAGGATTGCTCCAAGTGCAAGGCCAGCCTGGGTCACATACTAAGACTCTGTCAACAAAAAAAAGAATTAATTGCAGGTTTCTTGACTGGCCAACTAGAAGAAGGGAACTCCTCTAAACAGCCCAGGGAAGGCTATAGGAAAGCACATTTGGGGAAAGAAGGGAAGTTCATTTTCCAGCATATATGTTTTGAGATGCCTATGACACATGTAAGAACAGATGGCCAGGAAGTAGTTCATGTCTCTCTGTGGATGCTAGCCAATAAGCTTCCCTTACACATCCCACCCCTTCCTACACAGCACCTTGTCTCTCTCCATCACTCCAGAAGAACCTGGTCTTAGTACAGTAGAGAAGGCATGCAGAGCAAGTTCCCATTATTAAAGGCCTAATGCCAGAGAAGAGTTGGCAGCAGCTGCGGGTCTGAGGCTTCATAAGTACCATTGTCTCTGGCATACCCAGTAAATTGGGTCTGGAGGATGCCGTGCATAAGGTGAACAGTACTTGTCGGGAGGGATGAGCAGGCTGGAGCAGAATCTTTAAGTGGAAGCAATGAAGATTCAAAACCTGATCCTCGGGTCCCAAGAATGTGGCCTAACCACATCCTGAAAGAGAGAGGAGGAGGTAGGCCAGCAAAGAAGACTCTGGAATCCAGGAGCTGGATCTCTTGGAAGGCCTACAGTTCTGGATGTTGGGGGGAACCTGGAGACCCTGTCCTGTTTCAGGGTTGAATCAGGCATAAGCTGAGTCCTGGGCTACTGACTGCTGGGGTGTGATATAAAAAGCCCAAGTGTTCAGAGCTAGGTGAGCTTGTATTCAAACCCTTGTTCTGTTTATTATCTGTATAACCCTGGGCACCTATTTCTGACGATTTCCTCAACAGTGAAATGGGGATAGTAATGCCAAACTACAGGGGTCAGAATATGAATTGATCAATAGGTGTGCAAACCCTTGTAAGTCATAGCATACTGCAAGTCTGTAATAGTTTCCTTCACTGGAAATTCTGTTCCAAGGGATGAATTTGACCTCTTTGGGGAGGTGAAGTGTGTCTTGAGACTGGAGATTCTAGTCGTGGAGAAGTGTCACATTAAAAAGATCTGGCATGAGCCAACTTCCTGCTCTACTGCTTCAAGCTGGCTTAACTCGAGGGGTTCCCCTGACTTAAGTCCTCCAGGCTTCACCTGACTTAAGTCCAAGCAGGTTTCTGCTTGTCCCTGGACATCGCTGCAGTAGCAGCTGCTGTTGCCACTGCTTCCCAGGGTCTACTTTAGGAAAAGACCTCCGCCAACATCCCCAACGGAAGCCCCAGCTTCTACCAGCCTCCCAGAGGGAATGAAGCGGCGCAGATGAGATGTCTCTCAACCGTGTCTGCACTTTGCTCTCTGTGGCTTGCATTGCTCCGTTTCTGCCATTCCTCTGGACACTCCTGACCCCTTTCCCCTCACCAAATGTGGCTCTTCCCTAAAGCGGGCTCCCCTCCCTTCCACCCGCTTCTTTCTGTCCTCTTCCCCTTCTCCACCACCTCTTTCTCGCTTTCCCCTCTCCCGCTCTCCTCAGAAAATTACCCTCATGGTTTTAACTACCATTTAGATGTTATTGATAATTTTCTTTGGTTTTGTTTTGAGATAAGATCCTGCTCTGTAGCCCAGGTTTGCTTTAACCTCCTGGTGGGCCACTCCATCTCCTCAGTGCTGTTATTACAATATGCACCACCACGCCTGGAAGATGTTATCAGGAACTCTAATAACAAAGATTCCACCAGAGCCCCCCCCCCTTCTCCTCTCCTCTCCCCCTCTCAAATTTCTGTCTCAGAGCTGGAGAGAAAGCTCAGTACTTAACTTACCAGCATCCACATCTGTAATTCCAGCTCCAAAGAATACGACAATCTTGTCTGACCTTTGTGGGCACACACACACACACACACACACACACACACTTAAAAATAAATACTTAAAAATACTTCTCTCTCATGTTCTCACAGAATTTAGTTTTCATAGAAATTGTAGCACACATCGTAGCCTTCCTATAATTACACTCATTCGTGTTTTTACCCATCTCCTTCTGATCCTCTCACCCCTAAATTTGATCCAGCGCTCCTGTTCTCACAGCCTTCTTACAAAGTTATGATCTAGCAAATCGAGCTTTCCAAATGAGGTATGCGCTTGTCCAAAAATGCCTTCCAATAAAGAGTTCAGAAAATAAGTACCTTGCATATAGTAAGTATTAAATGAATGTTGAATGAGTGAATAAACGAAAGTTCGTTGCGGAGTCAAATGGTTTCTACATCTCTAACCCTCCCCTGTGTATGTGGTTTGTTGTAGATTACTTCCACATGAGCATTTGATATCAATTCAGTACTTACCTTAATACCCACATAAATGTTCCCACACCATTATTGGTGATAATCCTTCCATTCTACTACTCCAACTGTTTCTCAGTCCTCTCCTTCCCGCTTCCTCACCTGTGATATTCATAAATGTATTGATGGTGATTTCTCTCAAGTGTCCACTGTTTATTTGGGGACTAGAGTAGAAATGGGGGAAAGACGTTTTCTAATCTCTTTAAATTAGGATGGAGGGAGGAAGGGAGAGAGGAAGAGCGAAAAGGAAGGAGGAAGAGAAGGAAGGGAGGGAGAGAAGGGAGGGAGGGAGGGAGGGAGGGAGGGAGGGAGGGAGGGAGGGAGGGAGGGAGGGAGGAGATGAATAGGGGGTAACAATGCAGTTGAAAACGAAGGCAGAATTCCAGCTTCATAACCTATCAGCTGTGTGACCGTGAAGAAGCCTCTCTGGACCTCCGTCTCCTCAAGCGTGCTGTCAGGATCCTAGGATCTGGACTGTCGTGAGGAAACAATTAGACAATACACAGCAGAACTCAGCACAGTGGCTGGCTGCTGTCATCTGCATCATTGTCAGTAGTTGTATTTTGAGGCTATATTCAGAGTGTTTTCCTTACGAAGTGAAAAAATGAGGTCCCCTTCTGAAAGTTAAACCTTGATGGAAAGAAACAGTAATTGGAACCCTGGATAATCCAAACTTACCAATGAAATCACATGAAAGTGACTGGCTCCATACAGTTATACTCACTTAAAGTTAGTTTTGCTCATGTATCTTCTCTCTAGTGTGCCTTTGGGGGAAGGCAGGCTTTTTAAAAAAAGGGTCTCACCTTGTACCCCAGGTTGGCCTATAATTCACTAAGTAGCCCAGGCTGGTCTTGAACTCAGCAGTCCTCCTACCAGTACTACCTAGCAGTCTCCGAAGTGCTAGGATTACAGCCATGTGACACCACACCCGGCTTAGTGGGACTTTCTTGTCTTTCTAAATGTGATCATGTAGGTAGTTCCCAGTAGCTGATCTATCTATCACCTTTCCATCCTCCCCCACTGAGCCAATGCCCTTGTCCACATCCCACTCAAATCTGTTGATTTGGAAAGAATGTAAGAGCCAGAGAAAGGTGGGGGAGCAGTGTGGAACACTGAATTCCAGGCCTGGCATGGCTGTTACAGTCCTGGACTTCCTGCAGCTATAATTACCTGTACAAGGTCTAAACAGAATTGGGCTCATCTACCCCTCCCGTTACATGAAGGGGGAGGAGCTCATGAAGCCCCACCCACTCCCAGAGGATTTATGTGTAGCTGATGGTTGATGGCGTAGAGGGAGACGTTTTCTTCAATGGTGTTGCTGCTGGTAAGGTGCCCCTGTTCCTGCAAACAAAGTCTAACTCATGCTCCTATAAATAACCCAATGTCACTGGAGAGGGGGAAGGGACAAGAAAGATCAATGAGGTGAACACAGTCAAAATGTATTATGTCCATGTCTGGACATGTCATAATGAAACCTATTATTATGTATAATTAACACATGCTAGTAAAATATTTTAAAATCTGTTGATTTGCTTTCAGTCACAACAACAGAAAATTTCAGTTAACTTTTAAAAAAAAAAAAAGAAATGTATATTAGCTTGCACTTAAGTCCAGGAGCAGATTCAGCAGTTCAGTAATGTCATACACATCTAGGTTCTTTCCATCTTTCTGATCTGCAACCCTCAGCATGTTGTTAGGAATGCTCAGGGTCACAAGGGGACTGTGGCAGTTTGGGCACTGCATCCAAACTCGGCACTATTCAGTGAGAAGAGAGGGAGGCCTCTCTTCCTGTGCGTTTATTTTTATCATTCAGGAAACCTTTTTCAGAATCTCCCCAGCATATTTCCTCTCACATCTCCGTGGCCTGAATTTCATCATGCCTAGACAACCCAGTCACTCTTCAAGAGATGAAACAACCCTAACCAATATTCCGAGAAAGGCTCTGGTGGAGGGCAGATGCGACTAAAAATGGTGAGTCTGTCTACAAAGATGGGGAGAGGGCTACTGGGTTGGGGAGCAATCCTGTGTGCTACCAGCCTTACTAAACAACTCACCGCTTCCTTATAGGGAAACGTGCGTATCACACCCTAACTGACGATCTAGCTGGGACATCAGTGGGGTGTGCAGAGTGGGAGTGGATAAGGACCTGAAAATATTGCTCCCAACAGTCTATCAGATGGATTCCTTTGCCCTCTTACCCCTGCACCCTTGGAACATGCAGATACTCCATGCCAAATGAAAAGATGGTGATAGGTCTCTTTGGGATATTGCTCATGGAGGAACAATGGAATTTGGGGGGAGGGGTGTGTGGGTGTACACAGGGTATGAGTTTCCTACAGATATTATAACTAATTATCATAGACTTGACTTACGGCAATACACAATAGTTCTCTATAAATCCGGATGTCAGAAGTCTGAAATCAGCATCAATGGGCTGAAATTCATGTGTCAGCAGGGCTTTACTTAAACTGCAAGACTCACCTTGCAACCTGAGAGTCGGTGGGGAGAGGCTGTTTCCTTGTCTTTCCAGCTTGCAGAGCTGCATTCTGCAGCTCTGGCTTCTTCCTCAGTCTTCAATGTCAGCAGTGACAGGGTCTGGCTTCGGCTTTCATATTGCCTGTCTCTTCAGTCAAATCTTGTTTTTGTTTGCTTTTTAGACAGGCTCTCACTGTGCAGCTCTGGTTGGTCTGGCACTCACTCTGTAACCAGACTGGCCTTGAACTCACAGAGATCAATCTGCTTCTGCCTCCCAAAATAAGACTAGTGACACCCTTTGGGCTAAGTCAGATAACCCAGAATAATCTCTCTATTTTAAGAATCCTAATTACACACTTGGGGGGCAGAGGCAAGAGGATCTCAGTGAGTTCGAGGCTGGTCTGGTCTACAAAATGAGTTCCAGGACAGCCAGGGCTATTACACAGAGAAACCCTGTCTCTGAACAAAAAAAGAAGAATAAGAATCCTAATCACATCTGCAAAGTCCTTTCACCAAGGCAGGTAATATCTATAGGCTTCAACAATTCTGACCTGATATGTGTGAGGGTCAATAGTCAGCCCATCATGATAAGTAAGGATTCATTGAAGTGCACTCAAAATTTGTGCAATATTTTGGGCATGGTGGCATATGCCTGTAATCTCAACACTGTAGAAATTAAGCCAGGAGTTGCAAGTTCCAGGCCAGCCTAAGCTACACAGTGAGACCTTGTCTAAAAAAAAATTATGCATTTTACCATCTACAAATTTTATCACAGTCCCAAATTGCAAGTACTCAGAAAAAGAGATAAAGATTTAAGTTCAATAATAAGGAGTTAAACATCTATCAGGTCTCTGTAGATGTAACGGTCTTATTAAATAAGAAACACAGAGCCAAATGCAGAGTTAAAAGCCCAAAAGGTCAGAGCAGTAGCTAAGAGCTGAGACTAAAACCACCTTCTTATCCATTACAATTTTAAATGAGCTGTACAACATAATACCTTAAACAAGAGTAGAAATATACACACAGTATAACAAAATTAACTTTAAATGTGTAGCAATAAACTAAAATCTATACCAATGTAAAACATTTCAAGCAAGTCATTGCCCTTTAAAAGTAGGTTCAACAATCTATCCTTTTATCCTCTCATTATCTATACTATCCCCTTTTTTCTTTAGAAAGAGATTGCATTTATAAAAATATTGGTTTTTCTGTGTCCCATATCAGAGGTCTCCTTTCTTCCCACTGAGCAGATCACAGCCTGACTTCAAAGATTGGATAAGCCCCTAAAAGGGTGAGCGGGGCTTTGAGTGTGAGTCTGATGAAAGTTAGGTCCCAAATTGATTGATTCTGGTTTTTTTTTTTTACCTTCCACATAGTCACCAACCTTAGCAAGTTTTGGGCCTTTCCCCATGTGCCAAAGCTTGGTTCCTGTCTCATTACAGTCCCAGCAGAATCTGAGCTTCTCTAGCTGTCTGGAAAGGCCTGTGAAAGATGCAGAGCAATTACCTGAGAAGGCCCTCCCTCAGGTGCATCCTGGTCACGGATGGCCCTGGCTGACTCAGCCAACTGTGCCAGGGAATACAGAAATTCTATCTAGGTCTTGGAGGCAGATATTGGAATCTGCAGGGCACCTGCTGCATTTCCAGATTCTTGTAGCTATAGGAAATGGACCAGGGACATCTGAACAGTGGCAGTGACAGAGATTGCTTATTAAGAAAGAGAAAATTTCCAATCAAGGAAGTGAACCAGAGAACTGGAGCCTCATAGGCACTGGGCTACAGCAGTTGTGACTTTTTAACAGGGCATTAACATAGCACTCACCTTTTCCACCATGTGTATTTCAGGGACTTTTCTCACACAGATACTCTGTCCATACATGTAGCCTTCTGTTTTGAGTACTAGGCTATTTCTCTGTGATTAGTTTCTTTCATATGTTCTTTTCGAGACAGGGTCTCTCTATGTAGCCTTGGCTGTCCTGGAACTCACAGAGATCCACCTTGCCTCTGCCTCCTGAGTGCTGGGAGTAGAGGCATGTGCCACCACACCCAGCCATATGTTAACCTTGATACTTCTATCTCTAGCCTACATGGGGCCCTAGGTGAGAAGGAAGGCCCAGTTCAGTCAGCCACAGCCACAGCTGTCCTCTGAGGACTAGAGAGCCCATCTCAAGGGCTGAAGACTGCGGTTGTAAGTAAATACTAAAGACCAGCTAGGTCTAAGGGGAGGATAAGAGCGATCAGAGTCCTGGATCCTCAGACCTGGAAGTTTCTGCTTCTACATGCTTCATGCCTACAGACGTGAGGCCAAGGCCCTATGAGAAAAATGAGAAATAGAGATAACTGGGTTGCTGCTGTTATGGAGGCCCTGGTAGCTGCAGGGACAGAAATATCTCTAATTCCATGGGTGGTCACACAAGGTGAGGGAAGCTGCTTAGAGCACGGACCTAGTTTTAGGGATTGGAAAGACTCAAGGTTGGCAGCGGGCGGTGGGGAAGTTATTCTAGGTCTGGGCCAAACAGATGTCAGCTGCCCGGTGCCTGAAAGCGTAACACTCTGCTAGTGTAGCAGAGCACCTGCCCCAGGCCAGGAACGCTAGGATGCCTTCCTCTCTGATAAAAGAAACTCAAGGATTTCTGCTCCTGCTCCACCACCTACAGAAGACTGATTCCTGCTGTACACAGGAGCTAGGATAATCAGGGTTTCGGATTGTTATCAGGTGTCATCGAGTCCAAAGTCCAAAGACTTTGGGGCAAGGCTACTCTTTCCCATACTCTTGGCTTTCCCATACAGTGGCCTGGAGCAGATGGTGAAAGATACGGAGGCCAGGATGTCACACAAGCTGCTCAGACAAATCCAGGCCCACACGGTGGGCCCTCCTATTTTTACCCTTCACTATGCTTCACCTCGAAGAATTCCAGCTTGTCTTTGATCCCAGCCCTCATGTGTAAGCTTCCCAAGTCCAGACCCCGCTAATTCCCTTCTTAAATACACCTACCTGTAGCTGTTAGGTCTCAAACCCCAGACAAATGGCTGAAGGGCCTATTTACATACCAAAGCAGACCTGGCCTCCGGGTTCTCCAGCATCCCTTAGTCCCTACCTGTTCCAGGGTATGGCTGGCGTACCCCACCCCCTACCTTGAACTCTCCAGCCCAGGATCTGGGGTCCTCTTCTCCCACTCACTCTTCCTTAATATAATCCAGCCATTTGGGCTACATGGGCCTTTTTACTCCTTTTACCTTTCTTGGTCTCCTAGTCTCCCTCACATGGCCTGGTTCATGGTCATGGTTACTCTGGACCCTTCCAGGTGCCTCTTATCTACAACAAACCTTCTCTTCCACCATACATAGGAGCAGTTAGGCCCTCCTTTTTCTTTCTTTTCTTTTCTTTTTTCTTTTTAGTAGCATCATCAGAACCCCCTAGCCCTGGGGTAACCTCAGTAACCAGCAGCTGATCTCATAGCCACTAATCTGTACTCACTAATCTGTGTTCCAAACTCTTGGCCCCTGAGCTAATTATAGCAATGTTTCATGCCACCCACCTCAACCCTATTCTTGGTCTCTGACTCCCACCAATCCACATTCAGAGGGCTGTGGATATAAGAGGCTGGGAGGCCAGCTGAGCAACCAGAGCAAGAGACTGAAGGAAACTCCATCTCTTCCCTCAGGTAATATTCCAAATCTCCCTGCTTCTAGCCCACACTAAGCCTACCAGCCTTGCCTTTAGCATCTCCTGAAGGAGAGGGGCATCTTTCCTGCTGCAGGCAATGGTTTTTCAGGCTGATATAAGAGACTTCCGGCTCTTCCACCACCCCCAACTCATCCCTCTGAGCAGACCTAATCTGTACTGAAGGAAAGCACCAGAAAGACATTTCCCTCTCTAGGGTTCCCTAGCACCTGGAGGGATGGGCAGGGCTAGGGTGGGAAGTCAGGAGGAAAGTCGTAAGAGGGTGATAGATAAGGACAACACCCAGAAAGCAAGAGCAGCTTCTACCCCTTTCCTCCTCCTTTTCCCCTTTCTTTTTTCTTAGCTGGAGGCCAAAAGCATGCTCACTCAGGGTCAAATCCATTTCAGGGACAAACGGAGATATAGTCCAGTCATTTATTCATTCATACCGTTAACAAACATGTCTTGCCGACAACTGTGTGTCAGGTGAAGTTCAGTATCGTGCCGCCCAAGAAACACATTTTAAGAGACGGAGTGGGATCAAGTGGGATACATAGAAAGGATTAAGAATATAAGGTAGAGAGCAATCAAGGAAGACACCGAACATCTTTCTGGCTTTCACACATATGCACACATGCACACATGTGTACACACACAAACACACAGAGAAAAAGAGACAGACAGACAGAGACAGAGACTGACTTAGAGAAAACAGGGAGGGAGGTGTTTTGCCCTTGTCCGGTAGGCTAAGTGAGTAACTGAAGAGGTGCCCTGGGAAGGGAGTATTGACAGGAAGCACTGTGTGCTGGTGTGGTAGCTAAGGAAGTAGATTTCTATTACACTAGGTGCATCTCTGCGGGAGACTGGAGTGTGATGAGGAAAATAGGGGCTAAATAACTGAGCTTCGCTCATCTCAGGCAAGATTCAACATCAATTCCTCCGCCAGCATGTCCACGTAAGAATTCCTTCTAATGCTCTGCATCTGTGCATTGTTCCTTATCCAAACCGGAGTACTGGCCTTTGGGACGGAGGGGTTTATAGTTCTGGGCCCGACCCCAATTATCTCGACCCTTGCTCTATCTCGTGCTCTTGGAGCCTCTTCTAATCCTAGGACTCTTTTCTGTTCCCCAAACTTCCCTTTCTTTTCTTCTTTTCTCTCCTCTTTCCTGCTCTGCCAACCCCCTTCCTCTTTCTGCTTGTTCACCCCCATAGCGTATTTAAGAAGAGCAGCTGCAATGGGAAGGTAAGAGAACCTGGTCCCGCTGAGCAGACGAAAGCTCCAAGGAGACCAGTGGATACGTTCTTCAAGGGCTCGGTGAGCTGGGCTCTGGGCCTCGGGACAGTGCATTCAAAGATAGCTGTGAGACTGATACAGCAAGTTGTCTCTCGACAGCTTTCTATCTACCTGGGGAAACGAGACTTCATGGATGCTTCCGACACCGTGGAGCCCATTGGTTAGTGAGTCCCAAGTGGGCAAGAGCCTGAGCCGGGAGTGGGAGCCAGGAAGTAAAAGACAGACCAGGCATGAGCATGCAGAACAATGAGACCAACTGAAGGGGAGAAAGGGAGGAATAATTTAGGGAATCAACTTCTGTTTCACTCACACTCCAAGTTTTTCTGACGGGGTACCACCTCTCCCTTTCTCGGCAGATGGAGTAATCCTTGTTGACCCCGAGTACTTAAAAGGTCGAAAGAGTAAGTAGAAATGCTTACTGGTTTTTGTAAGCTGCAGGAGTCCCAACGCCACACATGCTAGATAGGCTGGCTACCTGAACCAGAGGCCCAGACCAGAGGGCGTCAGAAAAACAGGAAGCAGCAGGAACGGCTAACGTTTGGTCTGCCAGGTCCTGACAACCGGCAATTTCGGCCTAATGTAGCCACATTCTTTCGGTTAGAAAAAGAACTGGTCTTTTTTGTTATTTTGTCTTTTTTTTTTGGTGCATGCCTTTAATCCCAGCACTCGGGAGGCAGAACCAGGCAGATCTCTGTGAGTTCGAGGCCAGCCTGGGCTACAGAGTGAGTTTCCAGGACAGGCGCCAAAGCTACAGAGAAACCCCGTCTCAAAAACCAAAAAAAAAAAAAAAAAAAAAAACTGGAAAGAGAGCTCAGAGTAAGCACTTTAGAGGTCCGAAATCTCAAAAGACTGTTTCTTTTTCCCCAAAGAGTATTCAAAAGAACTATGTTTCTAGAGAACAAATAAAACACTCTTCAAAATTACACAAAACAAACATATGTGCTGAAATTAAATTAAAATAATGTCTTTATAAAATTTCTGGTTTTCCCCATTATTGATATGGTGGTCCTGCTTGACTCCTGGTCTCAATTTAAGCTTAGTCTGCTTATGGAGTGAACCAATACACAGAAAAATCCATATTTTGCATCAGTTTATTGACTTTCAAATGCTAACGACTCACTAAAAGATTTTTTAAAGACCTGTATAGGTCTTTAACTATTCCATTTATTTATTTGTTTGTTTGTTTGTTTATTCATGTTTTGTACCCTAAGTGTCCCTCAGGCTTCCATTTTGCAAGATCTGATATATGTCATTCCATTGGGTTTTTCTTCACGTGTTTGTTTGTTGTTTTGTTTTGTGTGTGTGTGTGTGTGTGTGTGTGTGTATGTGGGGAGAGAGAGAGAGAGAGAGAGAGAGAGAGAGAGAGAGAGAGAGAGAGAGACTGCCTGAATATTCCTTTAACAAAATTCCAAAGGAATAATAAGCACAGGCAGTAACAGCAGGCGACAGCACTCTGGCAGCAGAACTCTGCTTCAAGATCGCACCGAATTATTTTCCTCTGTATTTTTCCCTTTTAATTCTCACTATGGATTAACCCCACTGTGATCCAACTGGACTGAAAATTGGGTTCAACTGGAAAAAAGATTCAGAACCAGTTGGTGACGAATGGTCTAGAAACAGCCTTTGGATGTTGAGGGATAAAAGAGCCACCATTATCTCGAAGATTAAGCACCATGGATAAGCAATCTGGCCAGTTTCAAATATCAGAGAAACTTTGCAGTATAGCCACGAATTAGTAACAAATACCGTGTTTCTAAAATCTAAATGTTTCTCCCCCACCCCCACTCCCACCCCCCACATCCGGAAAAATGCCCAGAATAGCGTAGGGAAGGAAATATTTACTTTAAAAATTGCATGTTGCTTGGCATGATGTCTGCATCTATCCCAACACCTAAGAGGCTGAGGCAGGAAGCAAAGTACAAGTTTAGGCTGAGCTAGCATGCATAGTGACTTTCAGGCCAATGGAGCTACATAGTCAGACCTTAGCTCCCCCAAAAATGCACATTTACTCAGAAATTAGATATATTTTTTCTTTTTCTTTGAATTTTCTTTTATGTCTCTTTAGTAGGGTTTTATATTATTATTCATTTAAATCATACATACTTCTGAAATTTACTCCCAGTTGTATGTTTTGTTGCATTATGAATGTCCCCTTACTTTCTTCGTATTTTCTCATGTCCTTTTCTATTTCAAGATGTACGTTTTAATGTAAAGTTGCATATTCTATGCCATTGAGTGCTAAAGGCAAGTGAGGCAAAAGATGCGAGGATATGAATACATTACTGTTTAACAACACTCTGGCCTCTGTGTTATTTCTTACAATTGCATGTGAATGTACAGTGCTCACAAAATTTAAAAAAGTTTAATTTCAAAAATGAAATGAGAGATAAGTTCTAAGTACCTAAGATGACTTTGTGTTCACTTACAGAAACAAAACAATTTGGAACGCATCACAACAGATAACATGGCAGTTATCTCTGGAATATGATGTGTGGTAGAGCTTTGAATTCTCTTTTTGATTATACTTTCGAATACTCATAAATTTGTATGTATATGCTTTATATAATTAAAACAAAAATGGATAAATTTAGAGTAGATGTTGACTTTTAAAAGAAAATAAAAGCGCAAGCTACTACCATATCTGGTAATATAGGCCTGTAACTGGGAGTGGGGGGGATGGGGGTGCTGTGGAATAATGCTTTTGTACACTGGTTTAATAAAACGCTGATTGGCCAGTGGCCAGGCAGGAAATATAGGTGGGATAAGCAGACAAGGAGAATTCTGGGAAGAGGAGGGCTGAGTCAGGAGATGCCAGCCTGCTGTCCAGGGAGCAGCAAGTAATGGCACACAGGTAAAGCCACGGAACACGTGGCAGTGACATATAGATTAACAGAAATGGGCTGAGTTTAAGTGTAAGAGCTAGTCAGTAGTTAGCCTGAGCTAATGCAAGCAGTTACAAATAATATTAAGTCTCTGCATGATTATTTTATAAACAGGCTATGGGACTGCAGGGCCCAGGCAGGACTGGAGAAACTTCTAGCTACGGGGGTCCATAGGCAGGAGGATCACAAACAAGTTCAAGACTGGGCAATTTAATGAGATCTTGTTTCAAAATAAAAAGTAAAAAGAAAGTTAAGTGGTAGGGTGCTTACCTAGCATGTATGAGAGCCTGTGAGTTTGAGACCAGCCTAGTCTACATAGTGAGTTCCATGCCAGCTAGAACTACTTAAGAGAGACTGCCTCAAAAAAAAAAAAGCCATAGCCTTGATCCCTATAATCAGCACACTGCCACCAAAAGCAGCAGTCTGAAGAAGGCAGGGTGAGGAGGCAAATGAAAGAGATAAGGAACTAGACAGGAAAAGGTCTAGAGACCCTGGAGGAGAGGTTGTCAACCAGATAGATTGTTCCTGGAGTACCTTGCTATGAGTGCCTAGCATGGGCCATGGAAACAGCAAGGCCAGTCCAGGCTGCCTAACCTCTGATTTGACCTCAGTGGTTTAGCACCATCTCTTCCCTCTGCTGGCAAATAGCCTTCTTCTGACTGCAAAGGAGGGCTCAAAGAAAGCAAAAGACTGAGAAGGCAAGGGGATGGGAAGAGTTGTCTTGCAGGGCTAGGGGTCTGCCTTGGTGGTAGTGTGAAGCCTAGCATTTCAGGAGGGCTATTCTCTTGGGAGGCAGAAGCAGATGGTGCTCTGTGAGTTCGAGGCCAGCACTTAGGACACTTTTATACATATCTTGTATATTGTGATCATATTCATCCCCCATTACCCTTCCCCATTCCTGAGGATCTCCTCCTTCCTAACTATTCCTTTAGTCTGCTTTAGTCTGCTTTCTTGTTTTGGTGTATGAGGCAGTTATGGATCATGTACAACATATGTAATAACTTACTTTCTATTCATGCATGGCTGTTGAGAGTTCTCTCTTTTAAAGAGATAGGCCCCGATAGACTTAAAGTTACCCATCTCTGTTCTCCACCTTTCCTTGATTCCATCCCTGTCACCTTAGTTTTGGAGTATACCTGCCTACCCCATCCCACACTCCGTTAGTATATTTCAGAGGCTTTCTGTCTACCCCTAATCTTAGATAATAGCTCCAAAGTATAGTTTGCTTATACCTGGTCCGTTTTTGCCAAGATTCCTATCATCATCATCATCATAATAATCATTAATCATTTATATCTATGGATGTTTCCAAACAAAATTCTTTTTCTTTGTTTGTTAAAGACGGTGTCTCATGCAGCTCATTCTGGCCTTAAACTGACTTGTAGCTGAAGCTAGTCATGAAGTCCTGATCCTTCTGCCTCCACCTCCCAGGTTCTGGCATTACATCTAAATACCACATTAGGCTTCAAGGAATTCTTTATACATTAACTCATTATAACCATCCTCTGAGTGAAGTTTGGTACAAATGAGTCTAGGCTCTGGAGTCTAGATCTGTGTGAGTTGTGAGTTGAAGTCCTGAACCTGGCTAGGGATGTAGCTTAGTTGACAGAATGTTTGTCTAGCATGCATGAAGTCCTAGGTTCAATCCTCACCACTACAGAAACCAGATATGGTGGCATATCCTCAGAAGTTCAAGACCACCTCAGGCTACATAATACCTTGTGTCAAAATAAATACATACATAAACAAATAAGTAGAAGGAAAGGAATCCTAAACCATTGACTAATTTTTTCTTTACTTAAGGATTGTTGTGAAGTCTACATAATAGAGTTATGGCTCACAGTGCAGTACTATTTATATATTGAGGGTATGTATGTGTTGTATGTATGACAGTAGTACATACATGTGAGTGTGCAGGTATGCATGCCTGTTCACCCACATGCTGAGGTCAGAGGAGCCCTCCAGGTGTCTTGCTCTATAACTCTCCCTCCACCATATTGAGTGGAGATGAGGGTCTCTCGCTGAACTAAGCCCACCATTTTGGATAGGCGGAATGGCCAGTGACCTGGGATCTGATTGTCTCTTCTACAAGTGCTGGGTTACAAGCACGTGCAGCCATGGCCGGCTTTTTATGCGGGTTCTGGAGATTGTGACTCAGTCCTCACGCTTGTAGAGCAAGCGCTCTTACCCACTGAGCCGTCTCCCCAGCTCCGGCCCTCTTTTTGCCAGTTATACTAACAGGGTCCAGGGAAACCAAGGGATTTGGATAAGTCCTATTAAAGTCTAGGTAGCCTGACCCTCCCTAAATCCTTTTTGAAACGTTGTTGTTATTATTACGTGTTTGTATGTGCACACACGTATACAATCTATGCATGTCAATGTAGGTGTGAGTGGAGTGTGAGTGGAGGTCAGAGAACAACTTTAGAGTGTGTCAGTTCCTGCCTTTCATCTTGGGATCTGGCTTGTTTTTGCTACTCTGTCTAACTGACCCATGAATTTCTGGCCAGTTCTCCTGCCTCTGCTCCCATCTCACCTTATGAATGCAGGGATCACAGATGCAAGCCACCACTTCCAGCTTTTGGTGGGTTCCAGGGATTAAAATGAAGTCATCCAGCTGTGCAACAAACACTTTTACCTATTGGGCTCTCTTGCTGGTACCTGACCCTAAATCTTGTTAGCTTTTTTAAACTATTAAATATTTCAGGCATTAAAAATTATATCTATGGCCGGGCAGTGGTGGCGCACGCCTTTAATCCCAGCACTCGGGAGGCAGAGCCAGGCGGATCTCTGTGAGTTCGAGGCCAGCCTGGGCTACCAAGTGAGCTCCAGGAAAGGCACAAAGCTACACAGAGAAACCCTGTCTCGAAAAACCAAAAAAAAAAAAAAAAAAAAAATTATATCTACTACCTAGGTTTGAAAAGGACCATAGAACCTGAAGCTTCCTGTGTCCTTCTTTGTGTCTCTCTCCCTTATCCTTCTCTTTTCTCCTACCCAGTTAACCATTCTCCTAGATTTGGTGTTTATTTGTTCCATGATGCTTATATACTTATACTTCACATTTATATATCTACAGCCAATATTTATATTGTTGCATACAGTTTTAAGCTTTATATAAATGATAACACACTGCACATTTAGTTCTGCTGTTAGAAGTTTTTTACTCACATTTTTTAGATTTAATAATGTTAATATATTTATTAATCCATTAATGCTGCTATACCAAAATACCCAAGATTGGGTGATATATAAGGAAAAGAAATTTATTTTCTCACCATTCAGTAGCCTGGCAAATCCAAGTTCAAATGATTAGCATGTTCAATTCTCTGGTAAAGGCTTCTCTTTGCATCTAAAATTGTGCCTTATTGCTGGGCCCTCCAGAGGGGAGGAATGTTGTATCCTTAGGCAGCAGAAGGTGAAACAGAAAAAAAAAAGATGGATGCTACATACGGCTTCCCTAATAAGGGCCTTAACCCCATTCATAAGAGAAGATAAGAAAAGATTCAATTTTACTAGATAGCACCAGTTTTCCAAAGTGGTTATATTAATGTAGCTCCCATCAGTCATTCATGTGAAATCCAATTGGGCTACAGCATCATGAACACTTAGTGTTATCTGGCTGTAATATTTTTGACAGTCTGATCTGTACGGACTGTTATCCCACTGTGGCTTTAATTTGAATGCATCTGATTACTGCTGAGACCACACAAGTCATTGGCCATTCATTCTACTTGTGCTTCTGCTAAGAATTCAGCCTCATTCTTTGCAAACTTTTAGAATGGCATACTTTTTACTTATTTGTAACAGTTATTTTGTTCATGTATGTGTGGAGGCCAGAGGTCAACCTTGAGTGTCATTCCTTAACAGACACCACCTACCGTGTTTTCGAAGATTGGATCTCTCACTGTCCTGGGGCTCGCTGGTTAGGCTAGGCTGGCTGGCCACTGAGTCCCAGGGATCCACCTGTCTCCACCTAGCAGCGCTGGGATTGAAAGCACGTACCGCTACCACGCCCCAACTTTTCACACGGGATCAAATCCAAGTCCTCATGCTTTCGCAGCAAGCTCTTTGCCAACTGAACTATCTCCTCAGCCTTCCAGAGTTCTTTATATTCCAGATGCTAAACTGTTATATGTGCTTCAAACATTTTAACTCTGGATTTCCTTTTTTTCTTTGTGAAACTTTCAACACAGAGATGTTTAAAAATTTACTGCAATCAAATGCATTGATCCTTTTCTTTATGGCCATACTTTGGGGATTATATTAGATTGCCTCTCTGGGTCCTCCTGTCCCCCATTTATGATTTCCCTCACCACTTATCTGACAAGTCACTCTCCTTCGCCTGCAGTGTTTGTCATGTTGACATGTGCCTTTCGCTACGGCCGTGAGGACTTGGATGTGATTGGCCTGACATTCCGCAAAGATCTCTACGTACAGGCCAAGCAAGTGGCTCCAGCTGAACCCACCAGCATCCAGGGCCCCCTCACAGCTTTACAGGAGCGGCTTCTGCACAAACTCGGGGCCAATGCCTACCCTTTCACACTTCAGGTACTGCCTTTAAGTCTCGGGCAGTTTCCAGAGAAGATTAAGAGGGAAAAGAACAGGAAAAGGTGTCCCTATTTTGCTGAGCTCCTTTTGATTTCTTAGATGGCTGCTAACCTGCCCTGCTCGGTGACACTGCAGCCTGGGCCTGAAGATTCAGGAAAGGTAAGGGAAGAGAGTGAGCTAGTCACCTTTCCATCAATGATGATCAACTTCAAAGGAGGGAAGGCATTTTCTTGTCTTTTTCCCCCCTCATGGTTCAGTCTATGGAAACTCAGTTGATTTGGGCTTGTGGCATCATAGTACATCTTGATGGGAGCATGTGGTCGAAGAGGTCTGAGCATCTCATAGTGTCCAGGAAGCAAAAAGAATACCAAGAAGTGTGTGTCTGCAATAACCAAACTCCCTCAATCTCTCTTAAGAGGTTCTAACTCTTAAAATTTTTACCACCTCCCCAATCATCAGCTAGGCTGGCTGTGGTGGTGTACATTTTTAATTCCAGCACTTGGAAGGCAGAGATAGGCAGAACGCTGTTGAATTCGAAGCCAACCTGGTCAATACAGTGGGTTCCAGGTCAGCCAGGGCTACACAAAAAGAAAAGAAACACAAGCTGGGGCCAAGCCTTTAATTCCTAGGCATCTAGGGTACAGTTTGGATCCAAACAATAGTGGACAGATAGACATGTAATTACAATGGGGCATAGGAAGAAAGACAGATGGACAAGATCGGAGAAATGGACAGCTAAGGGATGAAGACATTTTCATGAAGTCCCGCAAGGGAGGGGGGATAGAACTGGAAATGCATTTTCTTTGTTCCTGATTCTTTCCAGCCTTGTGGGGTTGACTTTGAAGTGAAGAGTTTCTGTGCAGAAAATCTGGATGAGAAAATCCCTAAGAGGTACCCTTTGGTCTTCCTCAAATCCTTGCCTTAAGCCTCTGTCACAGACCCTGCTCTTAGGACATAAAGGGGCCTAGTTATAGTGTCATTGTCATCAACGTGGATGTCTTCTTCTTCACTCTAGGACATGGGTTGGCAGACATGTGAAAAGCCAAAAGACACATATTTACATTTTGTGGGCTATCATAACTCTGCTGTTGTTGTACTGGAGCAGTCATAGAGACTATAGAAATGAAAACATGTTGCTGGATTCTAACAAAACTGAATTCATGGACACTGAAATTTGGATTTTATATAATATCTATGTTACAGAATATGGCTTTTTATTTATTTTAGCTATGTACAACTGTAATCAGGGTTCTTAGACTGCAGGCCGTAGATAAACAAGAATCAGGGTAGATTTAGCCAGTGGGCCAGTTTGCAATCCCTTGAACATCAAGGATTTAAGGCGTTCTCTGAGGGAAGTCTTTCTTCACGCCCACCCACCCCCAAGTAAATAGAGAGCTTTAAGGATAGTATGGGGTGGTCTGCGGTTCCAGAGCGAGACTTTGACCTTATCCCTTGGCCTCTCCTCAGCGATTCTGTGCAGCTGGTTATACGGAAAGTGCAGTTTTCAGCCCCGGAACCAGGCCCTGGTCCCTGGTCCCAGACCATTCGCAGCTTCTTTCTGTCAGCTCAGCCCCTACAACTCCAGGCCTGGATGGACAGAGAGGTTGGTGACACCTCTCCACCCCCGCCATATCCTGTCCCTTACATTAGAACCACTCTGCTATCTCTTTTTACTGATGTCTTAACGTGGGTAGGCAGAGATGGGAGTCAGGGCAACAACAGTTTTAAGGAAATGAAAATTCTAGATCTAGGTCTGGGTGTCTTCCTTCTAACCTTCTCCTGGTTCAGGTTCACTACCATGGAGAAGCTATTTCTGTCCATGTTTCTATCAACAACTGTACCAACAAGGTCATCAAAAGAATCAAGATTGCAGGTGAGTGTTCTGCATCTGACCCCCAAATCACGAGTTCGAAAACACAGCTGCACTTCTTACCCATTTACATTTATCTTAGTTTTCTTTCCAAAACAGACCTATCAAACAATGTGGCCGGGCGGTGGTGGCACACGCCTTTAATCCCAGCACTCGGGAGGCAGAGCCAGGCAGATCTCTGTGAGTTCGAGGCCAGCCTGGGCTACCAAGTGAGTCCCAGGAAAGGCGCAAAGCTACGCAGAGAAACCCTGTCTCGAAAAACCAAAAAAAAAAAAAAAATGTGATCACTACTGGGTGGTGGTGGCACATACCTTTAATCTCAGTACTGGGAAAGGAGAGACAGGAGGATCTCTGTGAGTTCGAGGCCAGCCTGGTCTACAGAGTGAGTTCCAGGACAGCCAGAGCTACACAGAGAAAGCCTGTCTGGAAAAAAAAAAAAAAACAACCAACAAACATGGGATCACATCTTACTGCAGATGGATAGGATCATATCAAAGGGCAGTAAGCTGGGGGCAGGAGGGTGACTGCCTGATTAGTCGTGTCCTTTCCCTGGCTTTTCCAGTTGTGCAGGTCACAGATGTTGTCCTGTATTCACTAGACAAGTACACGAAGACTGTGTTCATTCAGGAGTTCACGTGAGCTGCTGCTGGGGCTGGGGAGAAAGTCATGGGGGGGGGGGAGTGAGTGAGGTGATGGGAAGAAGGCCAAGAGGCAGAGACGGGGCTTTTGGAAAAGAAGGAACAGCAGGGAGAATCTAGAAATGAGGAATGTCACAGGGAGGGCTGAACTCTCAGGAGCACTGTCGGTGGGGCTATGCTTCCCAGGAAGACCACTGCAATGCTAGGACAGAGACTTCCCGTTCATAGATATACCGCTTCTCTTTAGATTTCCCACCGGTTCTTGAGACTCTACAAGATACTCTTGGGAGTAAAGGTCTACTTAGTTGACAAGCCTAGCCTATGTTACTCTCTTGTTCTCTTTCAAAGGGAGACAGTAGCTGCTAACTCCAGCTTCTCCCAGACCTTTGCAGTAACCCCACTCCTGGCCACCACCCACCAGAAACAGGGCCTGGCACTGGATGGCCAACTCAAGCATGAAGCTACCAATCTGGCCTCTAGCACAATGTAAGCTTATAGGTAATTTGCAACCTCTATTTCCTACCCTTAGCCCGTCCTACATGCTATTACGCATGGCTCTAAGGTTTCATCTTCAGTTGAGCCTATTTGTCTTTTAAAATGCCCTTCAGCCCACTCACAGACCTCGGAGCCAGCCTCAAGCTAAATGAATACCTATGGGACCCATAGTAAGCTTAGGTCTTAGGTAATGAGAAAAGAAAATGCAGAGAACAGAAAATCCTTGTTATGTAAGATTTTACAGCCCAAACCAGTCACAGGGGTGCATGCTTATAAACCTAGCACACGTAGTGGTCAGCACAGAGGCAGGAGAACCACAAGTTTGAGGCCTGCCTAGGCTATATAGCAAGATCCTGTCACAAACATGATACAGACAGGGCTGGTGTGATGCCTCAACAAGTAGAGGCACCTGCTGCTAAGCTGATGCTTGAGTTCAACCCCCAGGACCCACATGGTGATGGAGAGAATCAATTCTTATGTCCTCTGACCTCCACATGTTTACCATGGCACCTGCACCCCTACATCCACCCAAGGGCACAAAATGGATAAATACAAACGTAATAATAATAAAAAATGAAAAACAAGACGCACTTCACAAAAAGCTTTACATCTATACTATCTTCCTAAGAATGCTATTTACGTACACTGGCCAGGTGGTTGGGTTTGCGGTTGTTTCTGAGGTGCAGAGGATGAACTCAGGGCCTTCCATTCCTAACCTTGGCCAGGTATGTTATTCCATTTACACATAACTCTGAGGCCTCAAGACAAGGGGCTTGTTCAAGGTTGAATAATTAGGCAGACAGGATTCTATTATGTCATCTGACTCTGACCACGTGATCACTACAATAGTTACTATCTAGAGAAGAGAGAATAGAATGGAGTATTAGGAGATGAGAAATGGTGCAAAAGGAGGATATAAAATGAAAATTATATGACAGGAATTGATAGGACTCTTTGATGCCATTCATTTGGTTCTATGCCCTCGGATTAGCATTAGATGTGTTTCTTACCAAAATCATTTGTCTACCATCTACAATCATAAATGCTTAATTCTCCCCATGCCTTATCAAGCAACTATCTACAGGTTGTTATTTGTAGAAACAGCTTAGAAATTATCCAAAGAGCATTATTTTGTAGAGAGATCAGCAACCCCAAAACAACCAAAAGACTACCCCCAGATCCTTAGAGCTTTTGGTATCTTATTTTTCAATCACCAGGTTTTTATTGAGCACTTATTAAATGCTCATTCCTATGCAATACAATCAGGATATACAAAGAAACTTAAGACAATCTTTGCTTTCAGTCAATATATGGCCCAGATGAGGAACACAGAGGAATGCAAATGTAATAGTTAAGTGTTAGTTGCATGTGGTTCATATATGAGTCCAATAGAAGTGAAAAGCCAACGCAGCTCACAAGGGATTCTTAGAGGAGCTAGAATGAGCACAGAGGAGATAGATTTTACAAAACATTCTTCAATAATGATGATGATGATGATGATGATAGAAGGAGGAGGAGGAGGAGGAGGAGGAGGAGAAGGAGGAGAAGGAGGAGGAGGAGAAGGAGGAAGGAAGGAAGATTCCAGACTGGAAACATGGCATGAAAAGAAGCTAGAAGATAGGAATCCCACGTGACATTTTGAGGAGCACAAAAGGAAGTCGGGTCTGCCTAGGCTGGGTTCCAGGTGTTTAGGAGTTGGGGCAGACAAGAGAGAAGTAGATGAGGCAAGATTGCTTTGGCTCCTGAAAATCAAGCAGAGTAGTTATATTCAATAAGAAAAGAGGCCCTCGAATAGACAAGACAGTAACACAGTCAAATGGAATTTTAGGAAGGAAAATGTCATCCCAACTGGGCAGAAGCAATTATAGCCTGGGATAGCTTTTGGGAAAAGACAAAGGCAATGGGGCATGATAATAGGAAACACAGGAAGGATCTGGGGGAGCTAAATTCACTTATATTCCTAACTCCCCAAATTGGCACTGCAATGTCAAGTCTTCGACCTGGAATGAACAAGGAGCTTCTGGGGATCCTGGTGTCCTACAAAGTTAGAGTCAACCTGATGCTGTCCTATGGGGGGTAAGTGGAGGCTTCCGGTTGGTTTGGGCAGGGGCTGGGAGCCAGGGCTTTCTCACGTGTTTTCCTCTCTTTTGGACTGACCCATTCAAGGTTAGTCTTTTTCCAGACTAAGTTCAGAAACCCGTGAACTCAACGAGTCACTCCCCCGCTAAAGGTCCACTCTGTTACTAAATCGGCTTTATGATCCCGCATCCCCAGCAAAACTGGGCTGACTCCTCCTCTACTAATGTGCCATTTTATTCACAGCATCCTCCGAGGTCTTCCAGCCAGGTGAGAAGCTATGGAGACAGGGCTGAGGCAAGATGGGGAGGAAGAGGGCACAAAGAGACCAAAAGAGTCCTCAGAAGCACGAGGGCCTCCCAGAACTGGAAAAAGCGAAGGAAGGTCAGTGAGTGGGCCCTTTCCGGACATCAGTAACTCCACCTTGGGCTACTTGCAGTGATGTTGGTGTGGAGCTGCCCCTGATCTTGACCCATCCAAAGCCATCTCATGGTGAGAGACCAGGTGAGGCTCCCAGGAACAATCACCCTGAGGGTTGGGGACCAAGCAGTTCTTGGAAAAGAGTGGCTTGAGGTGGAATGACAATAGGCAGATAGGATTTCAATGTTCTCAGGGGACATACAGGGGAGGGGGAGGCCCCCCCAAAAAAGGAGGGAGAAGAGCAAAGAGATTTCTTCATGGAACTGCAGAGCCACTTAGGCGCTTCAGTTCCATTTTCCATCCCTCTCCACGCTTGCCACAGTGGCTACCAGGTAAGTCAGGACAGGCTTGGAAGCCCCACCCCACCCCCTTGCCTACTGCTGTTTTGTTATGGAATTTTAAAGCTTCCTCAAAGTGGTGTTTTCAAGACTGAACCGGAAGCGTGGTTTAGCTTCACGTCACAGTCTGGTGCTTTCTATAGCCCTCCTTCTCCTGTCTCCTGCTGCTCTTCTTGGAATTGTTCTTCCCCCTCATCCCTTTCATGTTTCTTCTTTCCTTCCCTCCCCAAACCCATTCTGTTGTTAAGGTGTCCTTATGACCCCTGACCCCTTGGCAAAACTGACTTGGTTGCCCCTTCTCTATTTTAAGCTACTGATTTGGGGTCCATTCTATCCACGGCATCTTTGTCTTTTTGTTTGTTTGTTTTTTGAGACTGGGTTTCTCTGTGTAGTTTTGGTGCCTGTCCCAGATCTCGCTCTGTAGACCTAGACCAAGCTGGCCTCGAACTCACAGAGATCTGCCTGCCTTTTCCTCCCAAGTGCTGGGATTAAAGGCGTGCACCACCTCCGTCTGGCTTTGTCTTCTTTTTAATCCTTCCCTCTACCCGACCCTTCTAACACTCCTGGGGCACCACTGTCTAGGCAGATTCAGAAGGGAAACACGCCCTTCACATGGGGTGTGGAGGGGAAGGCTGGGAAGCAGGAAAGGGGGTGCCTCTTCAGAATCAAGAATGTGGAGAAAGCCCAGGAAGGCTTTGCTAACCTCCATTCCGCTCTGCTGCTTCTGCAAGCTCGGAGGACATAGTCATCGAGGAGTTTATGCAGCAGGCCAGCCAGGCCCAGGGCTAGCCAGCTCCAGCAGCAAACGGAGTTACGAGAAGCCAGTAGCCTCTCTCTGATAATCCTGTGTGCAAGTCTTCACGGCAACACTCTAATAAATTGCTTTGTCCAGACATGGCGGGTGATCGTTGTGCTATTTCCTTCTTCTTGGAGATTAGTGGAACTACAGAGAATGATTTGTCTGCTTCAGGCACCAGTACCCCTTCCCCGCAACCCTTATTCACAAGCCTGATTACATTACCTGTACTAAGTACCTTGGCCCTATGAGGTCCCAGACTTTCCTCTGACAAGTCACTTGCCTTTTCTCTCTGGCTTCGGCTACCCTGGCCCCCACTTCATCACTTATTCTTGTGATCACCTTTTGGCCTAGCAGTGCCTGGTGCTTACATGGTAAGGAATCCCAGAGGAAGCCAAAGGGGAATGGCCACTCCCAGGCCTGGCTATGAGGCCAGCCGTTACCAGTTGCCACCAGAGAGGAGCATGAGGTGACACCAGGTGGTACAGACTCAAGCGCAGAAAACCATTGCTACACCATCTCTGCCTGCCCACTCAAGGAATGTTTTCGGTCCTTCTAAGGTGAGGCCAAGAGCCCGAGAATGAGGCCAGAAGCTGTGGCCTAGAGAGCAATAGGAAACACAAATACCCATCTCTATGCAAAGCCAGGCTCCTATTTCTGGTCTGGGAGGGGCTTTGAGATAAGAAGCTATGAATGCTATGGAATGGATTGGAGAAGCTACTTCTAGAGTGAGTCCCTCTTGTTGGCACGAGTTGGCAGGGGAGGGGGGTTTCAGAGACTCTGAAGAAAGGGCAATGGTTGGCCTTTCAAAGGGACAAGTGCTAGATGTATGGGCAGAAAGAGGTGATATGTCATGAATGTGGTGTGTAAGTAACATGGCTGATCGGAACAACAGATGCTAAGGTTTGTTGGTCTGAACACCTAAGGTCCATTCCTCACATGGAGGGTCTACTGTGCTGTTTACGTGAGGGAGCAGAAATCAGTGCTGGATCAGAGAAGTCACTGGTTTAAGGCCTCTAGTGTTCTGCATCACTGTATGTAAGAAGGATATTTAAGCTCACTAACTACAGGTTTCCACGATCTTGCCCCTTTACTATCTTCCTTTGGCTAGGCAAGTCTCTGCAGAAGAGGGTGAAGACTCATCTGGGGACCTCAATGTGATGTTTATTGAGACCAGTGCCAAAAAGAGCTGCAGTGTAAAAAACAGGACACCCATACAACACATCCTCTGCACTGTCTCTACTCACCCCCCACCGCTGACTTTTAGATAACCCTACATTTCCCCATGATAGCAAGGAGGCAAGGTTCATTCCCCATCCCAGCCTGAAAGCACTGAACCTCTAAAACAGTCTCCTCGCGCTGTCGGTAGACTAAGCCAGCTCTTCTGGTCCAGTTTCTGCCCTTTCTTCCATAAATGGCTTCACCTCCACTGCTGGAAAAAGGGCACATCTTTCTTTCTTAGCTTTTCTGGGGGTAGGGAGTGTGAAAGCAGAGAAGCAAGTTTCCCTCAGTGTTAAGAGCCAGGACAATTTTTCTGCTTAAGTGGTACTGGACAACAGAACTAACCTTAGCCAAAGCTGCCTCTTTTGTTTGACTTTAAGTGAAGACCACGTGGTCAAAATTCCTTTTTTTTTTTTTTTTTTTTTTTGGTTTTTCGAGACAGGGTTTCTCTGTGTAGCTTTGGAGCCTGTCCTGCAACTTGCTCTGTAGACCAGGCTGGCCTCGAACTCACAGAGATCCGCCTGCCTCTGCCTCCCGAGTGCTGGGATTAAAGGCATGCGCCATAACTGACCGGCTGCAGTTTGGTTTTTGAGACAGGGTCTGTCAGTGGCTCTCAACCTGTTGGTTGCGACCCCTTGGAAGGGGCTGAATGACCCTTTCACAGGGGTCACCTAAGACCACGGGAAAACGCATGAAATTACAATTCATAATAGTAGCAAAATAAGTTATGAAGTAGCAACGGAAATGATTTTATGATTGGGAGTCACCACAGCATGAGAAGTCACCACAGCAAGAGAAAATGTATTAAATGGTCAAAATAATCATTAGGAAGGTTGAAAACCATTGTTCTATGTAGTCCTGGCTGTTCTGGAGCTGGCTAAGTAGACTAGTTTGGCTTAGAATTCACAGAGAGAGATCTTCCTGCCTCTGCCTCCTAAGTGTTGGGATCAAAGGCCTGGCCTGATTTTTTTTTTATGGTTTTAATATTCTCTCCCAACTCCTGTAGTTAAGAATAAACAGCTCCCAGAAGCTGTCAGTTTCTTTTACTACATCGCACAGCTACTGGGTGACACAGAGCACCCTAGCATCTTCATTGATGACTAAAAGACACCTATACAGGATGCAGTTCTAAAGCAGCCAGGGTAACTTCAAAGGCCAGGACATTTTTTACTCAGGTTTCACTAAACTTTGTGCATGTATGATGCTTAAAAACATACCTGGTACAAAAGAAAGCATCTTCACCAAATGGTGCTGTGAAAACTGATTGTCTACATGCAGAAGGATGAAATTAGACCCACATCTATCACCTTGCAAAAAAACTAGCTCCAAAGGGATCCAAGAGCTATACATGAAACAGTATACTACATGATATAGGTTTAGGAAAGGCCTTCCCAATAAGACTCCATCTACTCAAGATTCAAGGCTAACAACTCTCAAGTGGAACGTCGTAAAACTAAAAAGCTTTCGTACAGTTAAAAAACAATCAACTGAGTGAAGAGGAATCCCACAGAATGGGAGAGAATCGTGCGTAGCTATACATCTGACAGAGAATTAATACCCAGAATATATGAAGAACTCAAAAAACAAACAACAACAAAAATAACAAAACAATCAACTGAAACGAAAACAATACAAATGACCCAGTTAAAAAAAATGGGTCTGGGACCTGGAGAAAAGAATGCTCAAAAGAAAAAAATATGGCTAAGAAACATCTCACAAATGTTCATTGTCCCTGACAATTAGGGAAATGCAAATGAAAACAACTTTTGAGATTTCACCTTACCCCAGTCAGAATGGCAAAGATCAACAAAAGAACCTACAGCACATGCTGGAGGGGATGGGGGGGGGACACGACTCCCATTCATTGTTGGTGAAATGGCACACTGTTGCAGCACTCTGGAAATCAGCAGAGAGAATTCTCAAAAGGCTAAAAATAAACCAACCACAGGACCCGGCTACAGCACTTGACATCTTACTCTGAAGGTACTTGCTCGGCCATGTTCATTGCTGCTCTATTCACAATAGCTAGGAAATGGGAACAGCCTGAATGATGGTGACCTGAATGGATAATGAAACATATACACTATGGAGTATTATGCAGCTGTAAAAAAATAAAATCATCAACTTTCCAGGTAAATGGGTGGGACTAGAAAAGATCATATTGAGTGAAGTAACCATTGTAACAATAACAATCAATGAAAGAAAATTAATCAAAGAATATATAAGAGGCCAAGAATTTGAAAAAAATCAAGGAAGGATATATGGGAAGGTTTAAAAGGAGGAAAAAAGGGGAGCAAATGATGTAATTATATTATGATATCAAAAAATAAAGAATTTTGAAAAATTATGTGTGCACCACATCCATACCCAGTGGCTGAAGAGGGCAGAGAGTATTGGATTCTCTGGAAGGGCAGTTACTGATGGTTTGGAGCCACCATGTAGGTGTTAGGAACTGAACCTGGGTCCTGTGGACGAGCCACTAATGCTCATAACCGATGAGGCATCTCTCCAGCCACGATGGCTGGAACTTTTGAGCTCACTTCTCCAATAAGTTGCCTTTTGCATTTATTATTTACTTACTGTGTGTGCACATGTGTCATGGCATACATGTGGAGGTGAGAGGATAACCTGCAAAAATCTGTTCATGGGGATCATAGGGATCAAACTCAGGCCATTCACCTGCTAAGCCACTTCACTGGCCCAGATGGTTGTAAAACCCATGAGCTGGGTGTTGCTGGGTCTCCTCTCCCAGGTTCCCGGCTGCAAGGCCCCTGTATGATAAATGATGTTTAACCTGAAATCCAACTCAGTGTCACTCTACTGGGCCTTGAAGAATATTATTTAAAACAATAACCACATTAGTAAAGTTAAAATAATGAACACCTGCGAACCTCATCCTAAAGCAGTGGTTCTCAACCTTCCTGATGCTGTGACCCTTTAACACAGTTCCTCATGCTGTGCTGACCCCCAACCAGAAAATCATTTCCGTTGCTACTTCCTAACTGTAATTGTTACTCTTATGAACTGTAACGCAAATATCTATGTTTTCTGATGGTCTTAGGTGACCCCTGTGAAAGGCTCGTTCGACCCGTAAAGTGTTGCCACCCACAGGTTGAGACCAGCTGTCCTAGAGCAAGACCTTTACAAGAAACTTCGATGGGCTTCCCCTCGCTCATCATACAAATCTCGAAGGTCTTGTGCAGGTAACCATCGCTGCGGTGTGTTCGTGACGCCAAGGCTATGTCATATCCAGAAGGCAGAAGAGAGCCCTCCCATCTATCCTCTGGCTCTGACACATTTCCACGCCACTCCCCCTTTCTGCAATGTTCTCTGCACCTTAGATGAGATGTAAAGCTTGAGTGCTGAATTAACAAACCCATGGTGAGGAAAAAAAAATCTCCACGGGAGGCTATACCGATGGTTCAGTTAGTAAAGTCCTTGTTGAACAAACATGAGGACCTGAGTTTGAATCCCATAGTGCACTTAAAAACGCTGGATGTCTGTCATGTTGGCGCATACCTTTCATCCCAGCAGAGGCAAGTGCCAAGAGAGCCAGAGCTACATAATAGCGAGACCCTGTCTCAAAACAAGGTATCCTGGATGTGGTAGCACATACCTGTGATCCCAGCACTGGGGAGGCAGAGAGAGGAGGCCAAACAGACCAGCTACAGAGATTCAGGTTCAGTGAGAGATACTGTCTCCAAAAATAAGGTGGGTCGTGATTAAGAGAGTTGATTCAGACCTTCACACACACATGCGCAAACACACAATCCCTCTCTCTCACACACATACATACACACACAACACCTGTTAACCACAGCTGGGTACAGCGGTCTACACCTGTATTCTCTGAATTTCAGAGGCTGAAGTGGGAAGATGAGTCCAAGGCCAGCTTGGACTACATAGCAAGAACCTGTCTCAGAAAAAAAATAAACACAACACAAGTTGATTAAGCATGGAAAGAGTGTTGACTTTAACGTTCGGTAGACTCAGCTAATAATTTTGCTGAAAATATCCAAGCTTTTCTTTCTCAGATGGCCACTGGGGGTCAGCAGAGCAAATTAGAGGATAAAAGTCTTTCGGGAAGACTTGAGCTAATTCTACCTCCAGCTCTGCTCAGAAGGTACAGTGCCACCTAACAGAACTGAGCCTCTAGCAAGCCCTTTAGTACAGCTGGGGTAGGATTCACGGCAAGAGCCAGGTTCTGTGGTGTTTATTTAAAAAGGGACATTTCTAGTTCTCCCACAAAGACTCACTCTCCAGAAGGAATTAGGAGACTCAGCTCAGCTCCCCAGGATTCTTGTGTGAGCCTGTATGCCAAGGCTGCAGGTGGAGGGCAACAGACAACTTTGGGAAGCAGTTCTCTCCTTCCGCCATGTGGGGCCTGGGGAGCAAACTCAGATGGTCAGCTTGGGAGCAGGCATCCTTTCAACCCAGGGAGTCATCTTCATGGCTCTTCCTAGGACTCTTTTTAAGTCCAAATTTGTACTTTCATTATAGCAATACCTCCCTCCTTCAGAGAAAAACCCTTTAAATTCTGACGTGGAGATGGCCCAGATGGGATCGGTGCAGTATCTAATGGTCAATGGTCAGTCATTAAATATCTAGGATGACAGAAAGGTATTGGGGGGTGGGGTCAGAAAAAGGAGGAAGTTGTAAGTTACCACTACTCGAACTACTACAAGCGGGAAATCAGCAACCAGTCTCCTACTGCTGCTTGTGAGAAGAAATGTACCCATGCTACTTCCTCGGTTTGAGTTCCAGATCAGAGAATGGGGGAAAGGAGAAGATACTAACTAATGCCATCCCCTGTAGCAGAAAGCCTAACATTCCTGGGGAAGGGGCAGTTTTACCCTGCAGGGCCCTTGACCCTAGGCATCTCTTGGTTATTCTACAGCTAAGGTTCTCTAACGTCCCAAGTATTCTGGCCAGATACAGAGAGCTGTAAAGTAGGTATGGTGGTGGTGTTTCTTCCAGTGTTTGCTTGTTGTGGGTTTGTTTTTACTCAATGGTATTTATATCCAAATAGTATCACTCAAGCCACATTTATTCAGTATTGTGTTTTTACTTGGGGGGGGGGATGAGGAGGAAGGAGCAAAAACAGTGTCTCTTTGGAGTCTCCCAAGTGTATGGGACTCCAAAGTATATGTACGGGGACTGGATGGCATGGCCAGGCAAATCAGATGGAAGGCCCCTCAGACTCTTTTTTTCTACTGATTCCTACAAATAAAATGCTAAGTGACCAATCTGTGGTACCTGATAAATGCCTTCCAGCTGGCTTTCTACATAGGCTACAGACATCTAGACAGCATCATCTTTCTGCTTTCTCCTTTTCCAGAATAAAACTCACCTAGGAAACTAGGGAACTCCAAGTACAGTACAGTTTATATAGAATGCAGCTGGTAAGCTGTCTCCCCATCCTCCCCATCCACTAAGCCAGGAAGGCGCTGAGAGTAGAATTTCCTGCCTGGCTTCTCGGAGGGCTAGCCAGCTTGCTCTGGCAGATTCCACATGGAGGGCTGTGGGCTGTAAGTCTCTAGTGCACAGTCCTCTCCTTTTGCCGATGATAATCTGGGGTAGGAAAGAACACAGCACATTATTTTCAGGCTGAACTCCCAACTTCCCACCCCCAACTTCCAGGGTTTGCTGTTATCCACATTAAAAAGAGTTCTAGTTACCTAGAACCCTGCCATGTAAGAAAAAAAAAAGTGCCTTACTGTAAGGAAAGAAGCGCACACGCATGCTGATTTCTCGGGCTGTCTTCAGGATTTCAACAGCCTGGAAGGAACACGGCAGCTTGTACAAATGAAGAGATATTACCCAGGACAGAAACATAACAAAGGAATGTAATGTGCCACTTCAAACATCTAGGTCACTGACAGCTGCTCTCTTCTGGTACACTTCCCTTGAAGAGATGCTTTCTTACAGATTAGGCTAATCCTGTCCAACCTGTCCTACCTGAGATGGCTTCTTACACAACTACAGCCCAGGTGCCATGCTTACTTTGCTGTGCTCAATATCCTGGAAATCTACATCATTCACAGCTAGAACTTGGTCCCCTTCTTGAAGTCCTGCTCGATGTGCATCCGAGTCTGGAATCACCTGTTAGTAAAGGGATAGCACATGTAACTGAGACAGAATAGTTTCAGGAGACGGCAGGGGAAATGCAGTGCTGTTCAAATGTGTTATTTTCTGGGACACCACAGGGAAATAGCGGCTTGTCAAATGAAATTTGGTTCTCAGTTTGGTTTTGGCCTTTTTTTTCTTTTTTGGTTTTTGAGACAGGGTTTCTTTGTGTAGTACTGGAACTCGATCCATACACCAGGCAGCCTTGTACTCAGAGATCCATCTCCTCTGCCTCCCCGAGTGCTGGGATCAAAGGCGTGCCATTGGCTTTATAGATTCTTTTTTGTTGTTGTTTGGTTTTTTTCAAGAAAGTTTCTCTGTGTAGCCCTGGCTGTCCTTAAACTCAGAGATCCGCCTGCCTGTGCCTCCAGAGTGCTGGGATTAAAGGTGTGCACCACCACCGCCCGGCCTGCTTTATAGATTCTTATTACTGACTCCCTATCTTCCTGCTTCTGCCTCTAGAGTCCTCAGATTACTGGCATGCCCCACCACACCTGACCCAAATGCAATTTTGAGAAGGAAAGGGTGAATTCCTATTATGTCCATTCTATGACTCTATTGGCTCATCCATTTTCCAGCCATTGGGGTACCAGTGTATTTTAATAAATGCCCTTTGTTAAAAGGGAAGTAGCTAGTAATATAGTTTGCCACACACACATTCATATACAGACCTTGGAGATGAAGATGCCTAGCTGGGAGGCCTTTCCTCCTCGGATGTTAAATCCCAACTGAAAGACAGGGGCACAGAATGGGGACTCAGTACAGACCACAGACACAAGAACATTCAGGAGCATCAGTGTACTCAGAAGAAAAGGAGACACTATGGAAGCATCAGCTTTTCTGGTCACCTACTTCCCAATCCACATCCACACCCCAACCATGGCCAACTTTTGGCATGGACAAAATGTAGACTAGAACAGGAATCTCTGTAAGTTTACCTGAGCGCCAGGGGGCTTCTTCAGTGTGACAATTCGGGGCAGAAACTGGGTCAGCTCATTGTTGTAGTCTGGGTGGTACACTCTCTGTAAGACACAGCAATCTCAGAAATCTTATTCCCAGTCTTGGATGTCACATCTACCTTCCTTTAGAACATTAATAAATCAGCTATAAGTCAGGAAGTGGTAAAGTCATAGACTCAGTTTACATAGTAACAGTCTAAATGAGATATTCCATGTCAGGAGTAGCAGCCCCAGAGATCACTATTCCTTTTTTTTTTTTTAATTGACAGGATGGAAACTAAGGTTCTGAATTTTCAGAATTCACTTGCGTGAAAGGCTCTGGCAGGATGATTCTACAAGCAGGTTCCAATGGGTCCCTGTTGCTTGGAATTCACCTAAGAATCACTCCCCATTGAGTTGCATAACCCTGCCACTTTATCTTTCGTATATCTCATACTTGGAGGTGGGTAGTTCAGGAATGCAGATGGTTCCCACCTCATGAGGAGGAATCCATGCTGGAGGATTCTCATAGGCAGGCAGGAAAACCACTGGGTAGTCATCATAAGGAATCCGGGTGTCCATTTCAGGCAAAGCCCTGAAAAGGATAAATCAAAGCAAACAAAAATGATTTAAAAAGGACCAAGCTCTCTTAAGTTTCAGAAGGAATCCCATCCTAAGGCCATCCATTTATGGGCCTAGCCCATAAGGAGGTGTTAAGACTGGAGCGGGGAAAGGTGGCCAAAAAAAAAATCTATCAATTTTTCTAAATATCTAGATGCCTAGGACCTTGTTAAGCACTCTAATGGCATGTTCTCATTTCTCACAATTCTATAAATACAGGTGTCACCACCTTCAACCTAGGGATGAGGAAATTAGGATCGTATCTACAAAGGTCTACCTTAAAACAGCAAGGGAGAGCCAACTCTTAACTATCCCATAGGGCTTGGGGACAGGCACCGTCCCACTTTCTCTAGAGGTGCTTAGTCAAGGTGCTGTCTACAGGTGGACTCCGTCAGGACCGACTGCCTTCCAGATCCGGGTCCCGCATCCCGCCCGAATCCCGCGCTCACGACCACTTAACGCAGCACCACCTCACCGGCAAACAGGCCTCCCTCCGCGGCGCCTCGGCTCGCGGCCAATCCGGCCCAGGAACCGGAAGCGGATGCTTGCTAGCAGCGAGCACGGGCGGAGCTCGCTCTGGGCGAGCCGGCTCCCAAGCTCCCCCCGCCCCCCCCGGCGTCACGTTGTGCGTGCTCACACGCGTGCTCCTGTCACAGGCTTGTCTGCGCTCCGATTGGCTGGCGCCTCTGGGATCAATTTGAAACTTGGCGGTTAAAGCTCCAGTTGGAACAGGGCGCCAGGGAAGATCCGGGAAAAGGACGTGTAGCTTGGTGAGTTACGGGGCCGCGGGAGCTCAGATCCTGCCCTTTCCAGCACGTTAGGGCTTTGGCATAGTTGCTGTGTCCGCTGGAGTTTATTTGCGTTTGATTTCAGATAGCACAGTGTTGGGACTGATTAGACGGTGGCCAAGTCTGAGAGTGACCCGAGACAGTGATCCCGCTGGGAAGGGAGGCTGTACCGCCGAGTGCCGAGGTCTCCTCCTGCCTGCGGGACTTTCCACTCCGGCCAGCCTCCTCCGGAGCCCCCGCGGAGAGCCGGCTTCACTCCGCGCCGACACCTACAGAGCTGCTACCATGAAAGAAGAGGTGAAGGGAATTCCTGTGAGAGTGGCACTGCGTTGTCGCCCCCTGGTCTCTAAAGAGATTAATGAGGGCTGCCAGACGTGCCTTTCCTTTGTGCCCGGAGAGCCTCAGGTGGGTAAGAGTTGAGAGCCGCTTTTCACAGCTGCCTCGGCGGCTAGGCAGCAGGAGGGGCGTGGTCTGGGTGTTTAGCTCCCGCCCCAAGCCTTGTCTCTTGCCTTTTGCAGGTGGTGGTTGGTACTGATAAATCGTTTACCTACGATTTTGTGTTTGACCCCTCTACTGAACAGGAAGAGGTCTTTAATACAGCAGTAGCTCCACTCATAAAAGGCATATTTAAAGGTGAGGCTGTTTAATTCACTGACCGTTTTTTGAGCATATATTATGTGTGGGTCATATAGGCACTACAAATAGGAATGGCTGAAACAGACTCCATCCTTAAAAAAAAAACTCACAGCCTAGTAAAATCTTTCTACCCTTGAAGCCAGTTTTAGATTGTCCTGTTTATCTTTGACCTAGACATATTTTGTTGTCTTGGGATCACAGCTCTGAGTATGGTGGCACACGCCTTTAATCCCAGGGCTTGGGAGGCAAAGGCGGGCAGATCTCTGAGTTCCAGGCCAGCCTGGGCTACACAAAGAAACCCTGTCACACAAACACACAAAAAACAAAGCAAAATATAGACTATGTGGTCTTTGGTGCTGATGGTGTGCCAACCTGCTGGAGTCCCGAGCCACAGTATTCAGATAAGTAATAAAGCCTCTGAAGGAGTTCAAAGTCCAGAGGGTCAGAGAACAGGGAGAGGACTACATAAGTGAGTTTGAAGACATTGCAAAACTTAAAATTTTACATGTATTTTAAAATTTTTTGTGTGATTTTTCTTTTCTTTTTTTCCTAGAGTTTCTTATAGTCCAGGCTAGCTTTAAAACTCACAATGTAGCCAAAAATGGATGTGATGGTGCATGCTTTTAATCCTAGCACCCAGGGGGCAGGCAGAGGAAAGTGAATCTCTGTAAATTCAAGGGTAGCCTGGTCTGATATACACATATAGGGTTCCAGGTCAGCCAGGGCTACATAGTGAGACCCTGTTTAATGTGTAGCATGTGTGAATACACGCAATGAGTCCTACTGTAGAAGTTTCACTACTTTCCTACAAAGTGGTTATGAAAAATAGAAGGTTGGCACTAACTCCTTTTAGGGGAGTTTAGGTGAATTTCCAAGCATAGGGAACTTTTGAGACAGGTATTGAATGATGAGTAGAATTTTTTAGATTTTTTTTTAAAGCCCTTGAATACTATGACCAGTTAATAATCTTTACTGCAGAGCTAAGGTTTATAATAGCAGGATTCCAAAGAGAGTAGAACCTGAGAGATGTCTAATTATTATTTTAGTACAGTGCTTATTCATTTTTTCTAATTATTTGAGAATTTCATACATGCATATAATGTGTTTTTATCAAATCTTCTCCCATCTCCTCTCCTCCAATTCTTCCCCTGTCTCTAGCACATACACTCTCTTTTTTCTTAAACACAAAGTCTATTTAATGGTGCCAGTATGTAGAAACATCTTATGGAGCGTGGGTAGCTTCTGCAGGCCAGATCCCTGAAGAAAACCGATCCCTCCTCTAGTAACCATCAATTGCTAGTAGTTCCTCAGCTAGGTGTGGGACTTCGTGAGTGGCACCCTGTACCCCTGCTGGGATTTTGCCTGGCTTGATCTTGTGCAGATCTTAACAGCTATTCATTTAAAAATTGGAACCATATCATATTAGCGCTTTTAAATTATAAAATACATTGCATACAATCTAGCCTAACTTTTCATCTAAAGAAAAATGCTTTCTAGCAATTAGATGAACTTCCAGTGCCTTGTTTGTGGCAGGGTCTCATTTAGCCCAGGATGACCTCAAATTAGATATGTAGCAGAAGCTGACCCTTAACTCCTGATCCTTCTGTCTTTCCCCCTAAAGTCTTGGGGTTATGCACGTGCACCACTACAACCACCTCCAGTGTCTGTTGACATTTTTTCTTTGACAGAGAAGACATAGAATCATAGAGTAGCCCATTTGAGAGCTGCTTTCTTTTGGACATCTCCGTTTTTTGTTTGTTTGTTTGTTTGTTTGTTTTTGTGTTTTTTTTTGTTTTTTACAATTATTATTTTGTGTGAGTGTGTGTCACAGTGTGGGAGAAGGGAGTTGGGACAGCTTACAGGAAGGAGACGGTACTCTCCTACCGTCTGTGTCCCAGATATTGAAATCCATGTGCTGAACTATCTATCTTATCAGCCTTTATACAACTTTATTTATGTAACAAGGATCTCAATACTGAAAAGCTATTTACCACCCAGTAATTTCTACCCTGTGATCTTTGTTCAACATTCTAGGTAAGCTCAAGCCTTCTAAGCAACAGCTATTCAAATATGCTTTCATCCTTTAAAAGTGATACCATAGGTACTGGACTCATGGCCCAGTGGTTAAGAATGCTTACTGCTCTTGCAGACGACCCAGGTTTGGTTCCCCACACTCACATCAAGCAGCTCACAAACTACTCATAACTCCAGTTGCAGGTTATCGGATGCCCTCTGGCCTCCACAGGCACCTGCCTGCGTGTGGTGCACATAAACTCACACAGGTACACACACTCATAAAAAAATTCATCACAAATCGTTCAGGAAAAAAAAATGAGTTCTTTCTTTAAAACACTTGGCAAAGCGTGACTAGGTCTGGGGGTTAGATGGTAGTAATGTGATAATGCAACTCGTATCTGACAGCCTTGCCATGCACTGACGACTCTTACAGGAAACAGTGAAGTATTCAGGGATCACTGGGTCAACAACTTATCACAAAGGATTATTGCTGAACTACAGTGTTTTCCCTGTAAATAGAGTTAGAAAAGAAAACTTAAGCCAGGCAGTGGTCGCTCTTGTCTTTAATCCCAGCACTCAGGGAGGCAGAGGCAGGTGGATCTCTGATTTTAAGGCCAGCCTGGTCTACAAAGTGGGTTTCAGGATAACCAGGGATACACAGAGAAACTCCGTCTCGTAAAACCAAAAGAAAAGGTCAAAAAACAAACAACAAAACTTAAATGATGCCATGTCTCAGGGTATAGTGAATATCTAAATGTATGCACATGTCTGTACAGGTGTCCTTGCTCATGCATGTCTTTTAGAGGTCAGAGGTCAACAGGTGTTTTCCTCCATTGCTCTCCATCTTTTTTTTTTTTTTTTTTTTGGTGAGGCAGGGTTCCTCACTGAACCATTTCAGCTAAACTGACTGGCGGGCAAGTCCCCAGGATCCACCTGTGTCTGCCCTCCCAGTGTTGGGTTTACACAGCTGTATGTTATTTGTTTAGTGTGAATTGTGGTGCTGATGTGTCACAATGAACATGTGAGGGTCAGAGAACAGCGTGCAGGAGTTAGTTCTTCCACTGTTCGGGTTCTGGGGACCAAATGCAGGTCGTCAGGCTTGGCAGTAAGTGCTGTTACTCACCAGGCCATCTTGCCAGCCCTGTTTTTTCTTTGAGACAAGGTCTCAATGTAGTGCAGCCTTTCCTAGAACTCACTAAATAACTAGGGATGACCTTGAACTTTTGGGTCTCTCTGTGACCTTCCAAGTGTCGGGATTCCAGATGTGCACCTCTGTCCTTGGTTTGGTTTATTGTGTGCTGGCAAGCAAACCAGGGCTTTTGCTTGCTAGGAAAGTACTCTACAAAGTGAGCTCTATCTATTCCCTCGTTTTAAAACTTAAACACGGTAGTTACAGAAACGTTGTAAGAACAGCATAAAGAAGCCCTTTTTCCCGGAATCCTTTGTGGTAAGTTGTTGCCCCAGTGATCCCCGAATACTTCACTGTTTCCTGTAAGAGTCGTCAGTGCATGGCAAGGCTGTCAGACACGAGGTGCATTATCACATTACCACCATCTAACCCCCAGACCTAGTCACGCTTTGCCAAGTGTTTTATTAATGTCCTTTAATAGCAAAAGGATTTAGTTCAAAAATCATGTTATTTAGTCCCCAAGTATAGAGTAGTTCTTGAACGTTTGTTTACTGTGTTCTTTTAAACTTTCATTGTCTTGATACTTGAAGATTACAGAGCACTTACCTATATGTTTCTGTTTGCTTTTTTTTTTTTTTTTTTTTTTTGGTTTTTAGAGACAGGGTTTCTCTATGTAGCTTTGCGCCTTTCCTGGAACTCACTTGGTAGCCCAGGCTGGCCTCGAACTCACAGAGATCCGCCTGCCTCTGCCTCCCAAGTGCTGGGATTAAAGGCGTGCGCCACCACCGCCCGGCCTTCTGTTTGCTTTTATCTGACATTATGATAAAATCTGAGCTGTGTGTTTTTTAGCCAGAAATACCACAGGTTTGCTTCTGTATTTTCACTGATTCCTGTCAGGCAGTACATGGTTTTGATTTGTCTATATTTTTTTTTTGTTTGTTTTTTGAGACAGGGTTTCTCTGTGTAGCTTTGCGCCTTTCCTGGGACTCACTTGGTAGCCCAGGCTGGCCTCGAACTCACAGAGATCCGCCTGCCTCTGCCTCCCGAGTGCTGGGATTAAAGGCGTGCGCCACCACCGCCCGGCTTTGATTTGTCTATTACTGCTGATGTTCATTCTGATAATCTAAGGTATAAATCTGCCAAATTTTCCCACTTACTGTAAAGTTAGTGTTTTCTTGCCTTTTTGCATATTTGAAAAACATATGGTTCTAATTCTCTTCTAATTACTTTTCTCTTTTCTATGACTTTGTTAATTTTCATCTAATTAACTATTTCTTCCCTCCACTCTCTTCCTCATCCTATTTATTTTTAATAATTAAATTGTCCCCCCTTCCTTTCCCCTCTCCAACTCCTAACATGTCTCACCACTTTTTCCCTTAAGTATATGGCCTATTTTTAACTGTTATAGTTAACACACTCTCTTTCTCTGTGTTCCTCTCTGTGTCTCTCTCTGTCTCTCTGTCTCTGTCTCTCTCCAGTGCATAATATGTCAATAGAAGCTGCTGAGTCTGTTTCGTGTTGCTTATATGTATATGATTTCAGGACTGACCACTTAACCAATTAAGGGGGAACATCCCTGGGGAAGACTAATTCTCCCTCTCTCAGCAGCTGTTAATTGCCTGTAGTTCTTTGTGTAAGAGCGGGGCCCTGTGAGGTTTCCCCCTTCCACGTTAGCGTGTCTGTTGGTATTGGCCTTCTTCAGGTCTTGTTTAGGCATCTATACTGTTGAGGTATCATGAGTGAAGCCTGTCTGTCTTTTCTAGGTGGGTATAAGGATAAGTGTTTAGAATGCAATTAGGAATTATACTGGTTTAGTAAAGCAGCTGTAGTAGGTTCTACAAGATCCATGACCTCACTAACCTCGGGTAATTGTCTAGGTTCTGTGTATCAGGCATGATTTCCTTCCTGTCAAGGGGGCCTTAGTCCAATTAGAAAGCAGTTGGTTACCACCAAGATATTGAGTGTCACTATTGAACCTTTAGGGCTATCATGCTATGCTGGTCACTGTTGTGATTCATAGGCTTCACAGCTAGGTCGGACTATTGGTTACTTCCCTCGCTTGGCAGTTTGCTTAGCACTTTCATATGCTATGAAAGCTAGTCCCCAGGGAGGAAGCTTCCAGGTCAGATCCATTGTAGATCCCCAAGTCCAGTGTCCAAAGTGCACGGTATCTTCAGCAACAGGGACTTAACCTTCAGCCTCTGGGATGCAACAGTAGTAGCCTGTATTGTACTGGGAGTCGCGTTTCCTCTGACCAACAACTTGAAAGGAGGTTTCTCATTTCTAGTACTAGGATTTTTGTTAGATAATCTATGACTCTTGAGGGGGAACATTGTCAACCCAGGTGGCATAAGTTCACTTAAACTATATATGCATATACATACACTTATATGTATTATATGTAATTTTAATAAAAATAGTATGATTCCTTATGGAATCCTCAAACATCCTTAGTATTATTTGTCCCTCTACCTCCCGCTCCCGTATTGTCCTCTCTAGCTCCTCTGCAATTAAAGCCCCACCACCATTTTCCTCTTTCCCCCTTCATATCACATGCATCCTGTTATTTGTTTTGAAAACAGAGTCTCATTGTTTTGAAAACAGCAGACTTTGAATGCATTATGTAATGCAGTAGAGAACCTGTAATTCTTTTGCCTCATTCTCCTGAATGTCAGGCTTACAGGCCTGAGCCACCATGCCCCGCTACCACCCCTGTTTTCTTTAGCCATTTCTGAAACAAAGTATTTTTTTAGACTCTTCACTATCTGGTCAGTTTCCTCAAATGTGCTCCCATAGTTTAGTAAGAGTGCAATAGTTGTACTTTTTATTCGTCTATTTTTTGTTATGTGTGTGTCTGTCTTTTCTGCCTGCCTGCCTACCTTTCTCTGTGTGAGAGTATGTGCACATGAGTCCAGGTGTCCATAGAGGCCACAAGTGTCAGATTCCTCTGGAGCTGGTTGTGAGCCACCTGAAGTGGGTGCTTGGGAGTTGAACTCAGGTCCTCTGGAAGAGCGGTGCACTCTCTTAACCACAGAGCCATTCCTTCAGCCCCTTCTTTGGTATTCTTAACCTGGGACTTATGGGAATGAAACTATTATTTGAAGACAACAGCAAGTATAAAGTGATTCAGATATACATGTGTTTGTTTAACACCAGTCTTTTTGTTTGTTTTTTTTGTTTTGTTTTGTTTTGGTTTTTTGAGTCAGGGTTTCTCTGTGTAGCTTTGCGCCTGTCCTGGAGCTCACTTGGTAGCCCAGGCTGACCTTGAACTCACAGAGATCCGCCTGCCTCTGCCTCCTGAGTGCGGGGATTAAAGGCGTGCGCCACTGCTGCCCGACTTAACACCATTCTTAAATTCAAGAACAAATCTAGTTTTTTTTATATTCAGCTCAATAGTATCCCCTTATACTCTGGACTCCTGGTACCAGAGTCCGGAGTGCTTTAGACACAGTACTAAAACCTGGTTTCCCAAGATGTTGCCGCTTGTCCCTATCTGTGATATTGTAGAAAGTTAGAGAATGTTATTTTCTTGTCCCACAGTCATATCAGGTTATAGCAGCAATATATCAATTTACAGGTTAAGAGCTTTCACTTAGAGCAGAAAGGTCTCTTCCCCCCCCCCTTCTCCCCTCTCCTCTCTTTTCCTCTCCCCTCTCCTCCCCTCCCCTCTTCTCTCCTCTCCTCTTCTGACAGGGTCTGGCTTGCTTGGAACTTGCTGTGTAGACTAGGCTGGCTTAAAATCCACAGAAATCTGCCTGCTTTTGCCTCCCAAGTGCTGAAATTCAAGGTGTTGAACTACCACGCCAGAAAAGTTCTTTTTAAAACTTCAGAGTTATCAGTTAAATGAGCATGTTTTTTTTTTCAAAATTTAATTTTTTTTCCATTTTCTATTTTTAGGTTTTAAAAAGTTGTGGGGTTTTGGGGGTGGGTTTGTTTGCTTGCTGGCTTGCTTGCTTTATGTATGGGTGTTTTGACTGGATTTGCGTTTGTATACACGTACATGCAGTGTCTGTGGAGGCCAGAAGAGGGCATTGGATCCCCTGAGACTGGAGTTTCTGGTAGTTGTAAGCCACCATGTGTGTGCTGGGAACCAAACCTGGGTCTTCTAGAAGAGCAGCCAGTGTTTGTAACTGCTAAGCCATCTCTCCAGTCCCAAGATTTTTCTTTTTAACTCCAAAATTATCTAGGTAAATAGATGACAGCTTTGGCAAAAATACAATGGCTGTTTTAACAGAGTTGCCTTTAGACTGTGTCTAATCCTCTCATAAGGGAAGGCTTTCTGGGGTATTTATTAGATGTTGAAGTAAATTTGAATTTACAGTTTCTTTAGCTCCTACTTTATAGTTAATTAGTAGTTATAATAAATTGAATGTGTGAATGACCCATATATTATCTAATTGTTTATTTTTTAAAAAATTGCTATAGTTGTAGCTAGGATTACCTGCTTCCAGTTTCAGTCAAAACTCAAAACTTATGGTATAAAAGGAAATGTACAAGTAGTATTCTATATTCTCTGGCAAGACAAAAAATAAAAATAGATGTAGAAAATAATACTTTGATTTGAATTAAGCTCAAACAGGTATACATCTTACCTGTCTTTCTGCAAACAATACAGATTGGATAGGCAACAATAGGAAACACAGCCACTATTTCATGCTGCATTCCATTTAATAATTTATAAAATACAACTAGAAAAAAACCCAAAGTTGTTTACTATCCTATTAGTCACAGATAATCATCACAATGTGAGTTCATAGCCTTTTGATCTTTTCCTCTATTTTTACTTACACTTAAATTACTTTTTTTTTCTTTTTTCTTTTTCTTTATCTTTTTTTTTTTTTTCTGGAGCTGAGGACCGAACCCAGGGCCTTGCGCTTGCTAGGCAAGCGCTCTACCACTGAGCTAAATCCCCAACCCCCCCCCCCCTTAAATCACTTTTAACCTGCTATTTTTTCCTTTTTTCCCCCAGTTAATTGTGTCATGGACTTTTTTCTTTAATTTCTGCCCTGTTTTGGAGACAGAGTATCACTATCCTTATGTAACTCAATCTGATCTTGAATTTTTTTCTTTTTTTGAAACAGGGTCTCAATGTTTTACCCTGGTTGGCCTCGAACTCGCTATTACTGTGTAGTTCTGCCTTGTCTCATACTCAGAGATCCTCCTGCCTCTTCCTCCAGCATGTTGGGATTAAAGATGTGTTCTATCATACCCAGCTTGGCCTTGAACTCTTGAAAGTGCTGGCATTAACAGGAAAGCTCTACCAGGCTTGGTTCATGAGCATCTATGAATGGATTATTCTTTAGTAATACTCTATAAAAGCAAAGGATATATATGACAGTGAGTCATACTTAAATGCTATTTCTGCATGGATCCTGACAATATGGTCTGTATATGTTTAGATAGTTCAGATAGGGACTTTCATCAGTTGTAAAAAGAAAAGAAAAGAAAAAGGAAGTTACTGCTTTTCAAATTCTCTCCCCATCCCAACTCTTCTTTTTTCTTTATAGACTTATTTCTTTTTATTTTAAGAGCATGGGTGTTTTGACTTCTTGCGTGTCTGTGCACCACATGTGTAGCTGCTGCTCAGAGAGGGCATCGGATCCCCTGGACCTGGAGTTACAGACAGTTGTGGCTACCATGTGGGTGCTGGGAATCGAACCTGGGTTCTTTGAACGTGCAGCCAGGGCTCTTAACCACTGACCCATCTCTCCAGTCCCAGTCCAACTCTTAATTCTCCTGCCATAGCCACCTGAATTCTGGAATGCAAGAATGTGCTTTCATAAAAAAAAAAAATGTGCCCGCCCACCCACCCCCACCCACCCCTGTGGCTGCTAAGACTTCTAGTTACTTTCCATAATTTAGAATTGTCTGAGATAGGGAGTATTAAATCCTCAAATACATCTTTGAAAGGCTTTTACCATGACTTGGCTACCTTTGTTATCCTAGTCGCATCTGTATTTGACTTCCTAGCTTTTAAGCGCTTTCACAAGGTGGTGCAGTCCGAGGCCAGTATTTTTCTTTGGTTTTATGGAACCCACAGACCTTTTCTTTGTAGCTGCTATTCAAGGATTCTGTCTTAAGGAAGCAACTGTTAACTGAATGAATCGTTTTGAGCACCACTATCCATATGGCTTCTGTTTTGCCAGGATACAATGCAACTGTCCTGGCCTATGGGCAGACTGGTTCTGGAAAAACCTATTCAATGGGAGGTGCCTACACTGCAGAGCAAGAACATGAATCAACTATTGGGGTCATTCCCAGGGTAATACAACTGCTTTTCAAAGAAATTAATAAAAAGAGTGACTTTGAATTTACTCTGAAAGTGTCTTACTTGGAGGTAAGTGATTTCTCTCCAGTTATTCTGACTTCAGGATTATCTTTGAGTAGGCAAATACATCCAAATGAGATTTTTCCTGGCATGACTCAAATTAGTAAATTGAATTTTTAGTAAATTGCATTTTCATAAATTGATAGCAAAAACTTACTTGCTCAGTTGGATTTGGATCCGACCCAGTTCTTTTCTTAATTAGAATTATCTGCTTAATCTGATTGTTATAAGAATTGGCACTGCCATGCAAAACTATGATAGGAATTCTTTAATTTTAGCTTGGCTTGTATCACTGATTGCCTGTGGAATATGCAGAAAAGTGCTCCATTTCACTTTACTGCTAAAGCTTGAGTTATAATGCTGCTGCTGCTTCATGAAGAATGTTGTTAAAAATTAGGCAAAATATTATCCTGTGTAAGTGGTGATAAAATGTATATTTACTCAACAGGTACTTATTGAGCATCTACTATGTGCCAGACCCTGATCTGGGTACTCAGTTAGATCATGTACATGGGAGATATCAGTGAACTAACATTTTAAAGACCCTGTCCTTATAGGAACCTGCATTGTAGTGTATATCAGTATAAAATTGATTGGCCAATTAAATCTAACCTCACGACACCAAAAGGTATAAGGCATATGTAGAGAATTGGCTTCTAAGGAGCTAGTTTATTGGTTCTACTGCAGTGGTGCAGTTATATTTATGAGGAACAAGAATTAAACTTAAAAAATTTATGCATGTAATTATAAATTGTATGTAAACAGTTTATCCTGATGTTGAGTTGTAATATGTTTTCAGATACAATGTAATTATAAACTGTATATAAATAGTTCATTGTTGTTAATATGTTTTCAGATATAAGAGGTAAAATTAGAAGGTTAAAGATTATTACAATTACCCTTTATTTTCCAAAGATTTATTTATTTATTTATTTTGGTTTTTCGGGACAGGGTTTCTCTGTGTAGCTTTTGGAGCCTGTCCTGGAACTCACTTCTGTAGATCAGACTGGCCGCCTCGAACTCATAGAGATCCTCCTGCCTCTGCCTCCCAAGTGCTAGGATTGAAAGTGCCCAATGATTTGTTTTCTTCTTAATTATGTATATGTCTATTTGTATGTATGTGGGTATGGGCACGTGAGTGCAGATTCCCGACAGTTACAGGTACTTGTGAGCTGTCTGCTGTGGGTGTTGGGGACTAAACTTGGGTCCTCTACAAGAGCAGTACACTTTAGCCACTGATCCATCTCTCCAACCCCACCCAGATTAGCCTTCTTGAGTCTTGATTAATCCAGCCTTGGCCAAGGTAATTGAATATACAAATGATTTCAGAAGCTAGCATGTTAAATAATGCCATCAGCAATAACAGTAAATAAGTGTAGTGCTTATCATGTATGAAAGATTCTCTTAAGTAAAGTTTTACTGACGTATTAGTCACGACTCTTCTCTTCCCTTGCTCCCACCTCCCACCCTCCCTCCCCATAAGCAGCCATTGTTCATATTTTAATTGGTAAAAGTGATACTGTTATAGCATCACTAAGGAACTGACTTTGGGAGCTGGAGAGATGTCTCAGTGGTTCAAAGCACATGCTGTTCTTGGAGAGTACCCTGGGTGCAGTTCCTCCAGCTCTAGGGGACCAGATGCTGCAGGCCTCCACAGGCACCTGTATTCACATATACATACCCACATACATACAGACACACACACATAATTAAAATACAAATAAATCTTCTTTGAACTAGAACTGAATTTGAACACCCATATAACTTTTCATGTGCCTGCTAGTTCCAAGAGACTTTATCTTAAAAGCAGTATTAATTTTGTTATAATATGAATTCATCCCTATAAAATGTCAAGTTAATACATATAAAGTCCTTTTTCTTCTCCTCTTTATCCTTTCCTCTGCCCCTTCCCTTCCTTCTTTCCTCCTCCCCTCCCCCATCTCCTTTTCTTCTCTCTTCCTGCCCTTTTCCCTCTTCTGTCTTCCTTCCCCTCCAGTCTTCATCCTGTCTCTATTCTTCCCTCCTCTCCCCTTCCTCTCCTCTCTCCTCTCCTTTGTTTTCCCTTTTTATCTTTTGTTTGCACTGTTAGTTATCAACCTCAGAGCCTTGGAAATGATAGGCAAGGCAAGAGCTCTACCACAGAGCTGTACCCACAGCCATTACAGTCTTTAAAATTTCTGCAAGTGAGGTGTGTGTGTGTGTCTGTGTGTGTGTGTGTGTGTGTGTGTGTGTGTGTGTGTGTGTGTGTAAATTACTCATGATCTTGCAACCCACACAGAGATGGCCACTGTTAACATACTTTGCCACTTTCTTTCAACAATATCAGATTTACAATGAAGAAATTTTGGATCTTCTATGTCCATCTCGTGAGAAAGCTTCTCAAATTAATATCCGGGAGGATCCTAAGGAAGGCATAAAGGTGTGTTTTTCCTCTCTTTTCTTTCTTCTTTTGATGTTATTACAAATGTTGGTAAGTTCTAAAGGTTACATTCCTTTTCTTTGCTACTGTAGTTTTGAATGATTGCTAACATCTCAGTCTTTCAGGGGTTTTATTGGCTCTAATTCCTTTAGTTAATCTGGAATTGCTAGATGAGTGTTCTTGTGGGAAAAAAATAAAGGAAGATTCATATTCAGCTTCATCACTTTCTTCTTCTTGAAGGACATAAAAGCAATTAAAATATTGTTTACAGGGTTCTGAGACTGAGCCCTTTAGTATGGCAGCCACTTGCTACAGGATAGCATTTAGCTTATAATTAATTAAAATAGAACAATCTGTTCCTTAGGTACACTAGCCACACATCAAGGGTCACTTTCCTGTGTTGCTTCTGACTACTTTGTTGTCTAGCACAGATACATGAGATAGCCATGATCATAGACATTTCTACTGGACATGACCATCAGACACTGTACTGGGCTCTGGAATGATATAAAAAAGTAGAAAATTCAATACAACAATTTAGAGTACATAGCCCCATAGGGAAATGATCACTTATCTGAGAACTTTGGTCACGTGATCTAGGCACAGTGCTTGAGTATTCAGAACTAGAAGAACCAGGGTGTAGGTAGATGAGACTGAGTAGAACAGGCTTGGGGAAGTGTGTGTGGGAAATTGTAGCTTGTCCGTCTTCTCCTTTCCTTCCCACTCTTCACAAAGAACAGAGCAACCAGTTAGGGTATAAAGAGTAGATGCCTGTTCTTCTGAGTCTTTTTTCCTTCAGGATCTTAAGTTGTTATCCAGGTATTAAAGCCAGACTTGAAATATCAGGCCTGGTAAGTTTGAAATATACAGGAAGATAATTTGCATAATGAAGATAAGAAATCTGGGCAAAATATCTGCTATCACCAAGAAGAATGTGGGTGCTGAACTACGTCTTGACCATGTCTTAAAATGTTTTATGTGCCGTGCCCCACATGAAGGCAGGAATTGAATCCCAGGCATTGTTTGAGGCAAGACATGTGATTCAAAAAGATGTGTGTTCCTAACACAAATTGGTGTAAGAACAGTTTATAAACATTTTCAGATAGCGTTTAAGAAACAAACAAACAAGATGTCTGTTGAGATGGCCCAGCAGGTAAAAATGCTTGTCACCAAGCCTGACTCCTGCACGTTGTCTTCTGCCCTCTACCCATGTGCTTTGGCAGCCGATGGATTGCTGTAGCAGCTGTGTGTGTGGACACATACACTTACACAATAAATGAATTGTAAAAAAAAAAAAAAAAAGGAGTAACTATAGCAGGAAAGTAAAATAAGCCTAGACCAGTCTGTCTAGGACGGAAAACTTGGACTGGGAAGTGAAAAGAGCTGTGTTAGGAAAAGATTGTGAAGCCAGCCTAAACAGCTTCGTTTCTCCCTACCTGCCCCCAAACCCCACTAACAGCGTGTAATTAGGTAAAACTTCTGAAGGAAGGAAACATTGCTCTGGCTACTTACACATCTTATGTGTGCATGTATCTCTCCAACTTTATTGCTCCTGGAACTTGAGAGAGGATTTGAAAATGTCATTGTGTCCTCATCTAGTATAGGGGTTAGTAGTTTGCTGGCATTTTGCGAAGGCTGACTGGAAATGAAAATGAAGTGAGAGGGAGAAAGACTAGGCTGATGAAGATGCAACTGGGGAAATTATTGCCTTGTTTTTTCACATGAGGTATTATTGGTGTGGATGTGGTTTTTAAAAAAATGAAGTAACCAATTCCCAATAATATCTGAGTTGGTGATACATGGGATGAGAAGGAGTGATTTGAAGTTTTGAGACTGTGAGGGTAGAGCTGTTAATAGAAATGAACAGTAGTGAGGAGACTTGGTATTGGTAGAAGGAAGCAAGAGGAATTTGATTTCTAATGTACTGATTCCAAAGGATAAGTAGTCAGCAACTAGAAACTTCATAGGGAAGATTGGAGATCTTGGTTCTCAGCCATCATCATACAGTTCCCTGTTAAAAGTCCTCATTTTCACAGCCCCTCAATATGATGATATTCTCCTGGAACAGGAAGGCATTTTCCACTCCCTAATCCATGTATTTCTCTTCAAGCATTAGGAGAATGAGTCAAGGAAGCTTTTTTTTCTTTTGATATTAGATTGTGGGACTCACAGAGAAGACCGTGCTGGTTGCCTCGGACACTGTTTCCTGTCTAGAGCAGGGTAATAACTCCAGGACTGTGGCCTCCACAGCTATGAATTCCCAGTCATCTCGATCTCATGCCATCTTTACAATCTCCATAGAACAAAGGAAGAAAAATGACAAGTAAGTTAGAGCATTGCAGTTGTCATATGCTGTGAAAGCTGAATGCCTGGTGGCTGTTTCAGTTGACCGGACATTCAGACTTTATTTTATTATTTTTTTAAAATACTGGTTTTCTTTTTTTTTTTAAGATTTTTTTTATTTATTCATTATGTATACAGTATTCTGCCTGCATATATGGCTGCAGGCCAGAAGAGGGCACCAGATCTCATTACAGGTGTTTGTGAGCCACCATGTGGTTGATGGGTATTGAACTCAGGACCTTTGGAAGAGCAGTCAGTACTCTTAACCCCCGAGCCATCTCTCCAGCCTGACATTCAGACTTTATAATGATGAGTATTAATGACTGCTGTAACTACTTTTACAGTCTTGAAAGAAATGAAATGAGAGTTAGCCTATCAGCGTTGATAGCTAGGCTACTTTCAAACTTCTGTATTGTTTTCACCATGTCTTCCTGTTATCACAGAAACAGCAGTTTTCGTTCCAAGCTGCATCTTGTAGACCTTGCTGGATCAGAAAGACAGAAGAAAACCAAGGCTGAAGGAGATCGTCTGAAAGAGGGTGAGACAATTAAGGTCATGTCTCTCGATGAAAACGGCCATGCTTTTGTTGGTATTCTGAAGGGACTATTTCAGTTCTCCTTCTAAATATCTACAGTTCAAATTTGAGATTACTTTTACATATAGTGAAAAATGATTTTTTTTCCCCTTGTACCGATTCACAAACTCAGGTATGAAATTTGAATCTCTCCCTTGGTTTGATTTTATCTGGTCCAGTAAATTTTAGTTTTATCTCCACTCACATATAATTAAAATATTCCTCTTCCAGTTCTGTTATTCCGAGTACCTGCTGTCCCTTGCAGATGTTGCCATGTGTAAACCTTATCAGCATGGTTTCCATATCTTTGTTCAAGTTGTTGGTTAGAGAAGTGGGAAAGTTGATGCTATTGGAAACCATCTAGTATGACGTAACCCAGGGATATGCATGAACTATTTCTTTGGCATCTGTCTTTCATTTCCGAATGAGTTTTGTATGTGCTCTGGTTTTATAGTCACACTTTGGGTTTTAGCCTTTTTAATATAATTGTGAAGGTTCTCATACCTCCCTGTTCTTCTTTTAGCTGTTTAGTTCTGAGTTGTTTTCTTTGGGAGATTTACATAATTGAGATCTAACTCAGCATATTATATTTAAATTTGTACATGTCAGTGGATTTAGTATAGTCACAGAGTAGTGCAGACATCACTACAGCCTCATCTCAGAATGTTTTATTACCTCAAAGAGAAGCACCACAATTCCCATCTATCTCTAGATGAAATATAGGACCTTTGTGACTGACTTCTTAGTGTTAGATTTATTTGCAAGGTAAGCTCATGTAGCATGTTAATCAATATTTCATGCTTTTTTTTTTTTGGTTTTTTGAGACAGGGTTTCTCTGTGTAGTTTTGGTGCCTATCCTGGAGCTCGCTCTGTAGCCCAGGTTGGCCTCGAACTCACAGAGATCCGCCTGCCTCTGCCTCCCGAGTGCTGGGATTAAAGGCGTGCACCACCACCACCTGGCAATACTTCATTCTATTTTATTGCTGAATAATATTCAGCTGTATGCATATACCACATTTTGTCCCTTTATCAATTATCCAATGTTGGCTGTTGTAAATATTATTCTCTAATCCTCTCTAAATATATTTTTACACAGACAATTTGTTTTTGTTTTGAGATAACATCTCTCTATTTCTGGCTCACCTGGAATTCACTATGTAGACCAGGCCAGGATCTCATAGGATCCATCTGCCTCTGCCTCCTAAGTGCTGGAATTAAAGGTGTGTACCACTATGCCTGACCCCAGATAAACTTTTAAATATATCTTGATAATACACATAGGAATGGAATTACTGGATTATATGTTAACTCCATTTTAACTCTCTTTTGTAAAGTTATAAGTAGCATGCTCTACATTTCAATCCTTTTTAAAACATAAATGGGTGAATTTTAGTTGTTCATAAGTTGTTTAACCATCACCAAAATAAATTTTAGAATATTTTTATTTTTCCCCCAAAGAAACTAATATTCATTCACAGCCACTCCCTATTACCAATCAATTTTCTCCCTCTACAAACTTGACTCTTGGATCATTTCCTATAGAAGGAATTATGTAGTATGTGTCCAGTTTTCATGGACTGATTTTTTTTTTTTGAGCCAGCGCTAAGGATTGAACCTAGGTTATTGTGCATGCTAATCCTGAGCTACAGCTTCAGCCCTTCATTGACTGTTTTTCTCAAAGCATGTTTTCATAGTTCATTCATGTTGTAGCATGTATCAATGCTTCATTAATTTATGGAAAAGTAATATTTCACATGTTTTATTGACGTAGTCTTCCCTTGACAGATGTTTGTTTTTTAGTTTTGGGTTACTATGAATAATACTGCTATGAATTTTTTTTTCATGTAGTCCAGGCTGGCCTTGAACTTTTGATCTTCTCACCTCCACCTCCCAAGTGAATGAATATTTGTACACAAGTTTTTCTTAAAGATATATGTTTTCATTTCTCTTTGGTATATATCTAATAATAGAATTGCTGGCCTGGTACTTGCTATGTATACCAGGCTGACCTTGAATACACAGCAGGCTACCTGTCTCTGTCCCCTGAGTGCTAGGATTAAAGGCATGTGCCACCACACCAGGTATTTATGTCTTTTTAATTTTAGCCCTCCTAGTAGGTATGAAATAGTATCTCATTGTGGTTTTCATCTATATTTAATTAAGGGCTAAGTATGTTGAACATTGTTTCACATACTCATAATTTGTATATCTTTTTTGGGAAAATGACTGTTTCTATCATATTTATGCCCGATTAATTTCAGTTAATTTTTGTATGTCATTTTAAGATTATTTCCTCATTTCCAATCTTTTGCATGTGAATATCTAGATATCCAGTATCATTTGTTTGAAGACTATTCTTTTCCCACTGAATCTTGTTAATCCCCATGTAAAGAAGCAATTAGACTATTCTGCAGATCTGTGTCTCTGTTTTTACCAGTGCCTCCCTGACTTGATTAGTGTAGTTTTGTAGTAAATTTTGAAGTTGAGAAAGGTGATGCCTCTAACAGGTTTTTTTTCAAAACTGTATTGGTTATTCAGGGTTCCTTAAATTTCTATGGCAATTTGAGGATCAACCTGATTGATTTCTGCGAAGAAACCAACAGGAATTTTCATAGGTGTTGCATCCAATTAGCAGATCTGTGTGGAGAGCATTGCCACTTGAGCAGTGTTCAGTCTCACAGTCATGAACCGTGTCTCTTTTTCTTTACTGTCTTTTAATGAGCTTTACAGTTTTTGAAGTATTACTTTAATGCTCCTATTAATTTTATTTCTAAGTATTTTTTCAGCACTATTAAAATGGAGTTGTTTTCTTAATTTCATTTTAAAGTTGTTTATTGAGTTTAATATAATTGATCATGTATCCATTGGCCTGCACAATTTATTGGTTCTAACAGTTTGGTTAGACCTTTCAGGATGTCTGTCTACAGGATTGTGTCATTTGTGAAGAGAGAATTTTACTTCTTTCTTTCCAGCCTGGATGCTTTTATTCTTTAGTGCTTTTTCTTTTCTGCGTACATGTCCTTGCTTGAAGCTTCATTACGTTATTTGATAGAAATAGTAAGTGTGAATATTGTCATGTTCTTTTTTTTTTTTTTGGTTTTTCAAGACAGGGTTTCTCTGTGTAGCTTTGCGCCTTTCCTGGGACTCACTTGGTAGCCCAGGCTGGCCTCGAACTCACAGAGATCAGAGATCCGCCTGCCTCTGCCTCCCGAGTGCTGGGATTAAAGGCGTGCGCCACCACCACCTGGCTGTCATGTTCTTGATCTTGAGAGAAAAATCACAACAGGTTTTTTAAAATGGAGGCGGAGTTTCTGTCCTGACTGCCCGGTCCCAAATAAACATACAAAAGCTTATATTAATTACAAAATGCTTGACCGTAAGCTCAGGCTTATTATTAACCCATTTCTATTTATCTATGTATTGCCATGTGGCTATGGCTTTACTGGTTCTCTGGCATCTTGCTTCTTGGGTGGCTGGCTCTCATCTCTCTCGACTCTGACCTTCTTCATCTCAGTTCCCAGTTTGATTGTCCTGCCTAACTTTATCCTGCCTTGCTATTGGCGAAACAGCTTTATTATTAACCAATGAGAGTAATACATATTCACAGTGCACAAAAGGATCATCCCACAGCAGGGTTTTTTTCCCATGAGTGTATGTTTGCTATGCATTTTTCGTAGAAGTCTCCACACATGTTGGAGAAGCACTATGTCTCTCGTTTGTTGAGCATTGCTTTTATTAGGTATGGGTATTTGTCAGGTGCTTTTTCATCATCATTTTTGACATGGTTACATTGTTTTTATGCTTTCATTTATTCCTGATTGTTGCTGCTGTTTTCAGTTTTGTAACTTCCTTGAGTTAATTCTGTGTAGTTTCTCTTCTCTCTAGCTTGCCATAACAGAAGTTTCTGCTTACTTAGTTTAGTGATTAGCTAATTAGTTACAGATTTCCTTAAATGCTTGCACTTACAAATCTTCTGTCATTTACCAAGGGCTTTGTGCATGTAGGGGGCACACCTACACTCAGGCACTTTACAGCTCTGCTTTAGCGTTCATTGCTTGGGCAAATCTCAAATCTTATATATGCTTTCCCCCAATTATTTGGCCTTTCTTTGGATATTTAGAATTGGCTACTGTTGGAGTGGTTTTTTTTCCCACTTTTTAGGTTTATTGAGTTTTATTTTACAAATAAACATCATGCATGCTCAAGGTAGTATCATGTTTTGATAATATGAATTCATTGTGAAATTATTAGCACAGTCAAACTAATTAATATATCCATTACTTCACAGTTGTTTTTGTCAGTGTTAGTTGTGGAGAGACACCATGACCATGGTAACTCTTAGAAAAGAAAGCATTTAATTGGGGACTCGCTTATAGTTTTAAAGGCTTAGTCCATTATCATCATGGCAGAGAGCATGGTGGCAGGCAGGTATGGTGCTAGAGAAGTAGCTGAGAGCTATGTTTTGATCTGCAAGCAGAGACAGAGACTGGGCCTGGCCTGGGCTTTTGAAACCTCAAAGACCCCTTCCCCAGTGACACACTTCCTCTAACAAGTAACACTTTTAATCCATTCAAATATAATGGATGATTAAAAATATTAACAAAGTAAAAAATGAGGCTGAAACAAAAGAATTATATAAGTTCTAGGCAAGACCTTGAAACTGGGGCTGGAGAGATGTCTCAGCAGTTTAGAGAATTTGCTGCACCATCATGAGGACCACAGTTTGGATCCCAGCACTCCTTAACAAGTCAGACATCTTGCCAATGCCCACAGCTCAGAATGGGGTAGAGACAGGAGCATCACTGTGGCTTGCAGGCTTCCAGTCTAGTTGAGAAAACATGAATCCCAGGTTCAGAAGAGACCCTGCCTCAAAAGAATAGGCACAAAATGATGGAGGAAGACACCTGATGTCCTCTTCTGGCCTCCATGTTTATATGTGCACACATATAAATAATGAGTCATTTAGAAATAAGGCTGATTTCAGTTACTTCTGCCAAAGAAGAACACAGTTATACAAAATGTAGGAAAATAGAACCAAATGGAGATTATAGTAACAAAATAAGTCAGTCAGAAAGAAAAATATCATGTTTTCTCTCATTGTGGATCCTAGATTTTACATAGACACATAAAATCTTTTGTGTGAGTGTGTGTGTGGGCTTTCATGTTAAAATTAGAACTATTCAATATATGAGCCCATAAGTGGCCATTCTTCAAGCCACCACATTCCGCTCCCTGGACCCCATAGGCTTGTAGCCACATCATATTGCAAAGATGCCTTCAGTCCAACTTCAATAGTCCCCATAGTTTATCAGTCTCAACACTGTTTAAAAGTTCAAAGTCTCTTCGGAGACTCATGGCAATCTCTTAACTAACCCCCTAATAAAATCAAATTCAAAAAGCAGATCACATACTTCCACCATACAATGGCATATAACCATTCCAAAAAGGCAGAAAGGGAGCATAGTGAGGAAATATTGAACCAAAGCAAGACCAAAAACCATCAGGGCAAACTCAGTTCTACATTTCTGTGTGATGTCAAAACACTCCAGATCTCCAACTCCTTTCAGCTGTGTTGACTGCAACACACTTCTCTTTCTTGGGCTGATCCCATACCCCGTTAGCAGATCTCCTCTCAGCAGATAACCACAGCTCTGGCATCTCTAACATCTTGGTCTCCAAGGCAATCCAGGCTTCACCTTCAAAGCTTCACTCAATGGCCTCTCCAGGCCTCCATGCAGGGAAAACCCTGAAACACACCTACCCTCAGTGGCTTTTCTTGGCCACAGAGAGAGATCCCACAACTACCCAAAACATTATATGCAACATTTTCATCTCACCCACAAATTTCCTTCCCCCATTCTGCTTGAAGCAACCAATTACTGTTTTCTGGCCCCATAGATTAATTTTGCACATTCTTAAACTTCTTATAACTATGATGACATAGTGTGTGTATCACACACACCCAGCTTATTTCGCTCGATGTATTGTTGAGATTTTTCGTTTGCTTTGCGGTGCTGACGACTGAACCCATCCATGCCTGTGCACATGCTAGACAAGTGCTGTACTACTGAGCTATGTTCTTCAGGCAGCACGACTGTTCTTGAGACTTACTCATAGTCTTGTTTGATTAGTGATTGTTTCTTTGTATTGCTGAATAATGTTCTATCTAGCCTTTGATTATATGATGATTGGACTTCTGTTATGTTGTTGAATTATTTTAGCCATTATGAATGTTGTTCAGAACATTTACATGCCCTTTTGTGAACATGATTTAATTTTTCTACAGGATATACTTAGGAATTCAAGAGGGTAAATGCATGCTTAAGTTGATAAGAAAATTACTAACAGTTCTCTAACATACCTGGTGCCAGTTTACATCTCCAGTGTGTGAGGGTTCCCACTTGTTCACATCTTCATAATTCAAATTGTTTCATACCATATTTTTGCTGAGATTTATAGTTCTTAATATTTTCTGGGTTCAAGTAGGAAGTATATAAATTGCAAATATTCTTTTCAAGATTGCAGTTTACCTGGTTTTTTTGTTTGTTTTGTTTTTGAGATAGGGTTTTCCTTTGGATCTCAAGCTGGCCTGAACCTCATGATGTAACCGAAGGTAGCCTTGAGCTGTGGATCTCTTGTCTCTGCCCCTGACTGCTAGATTATAGATATGTACCATCACATCTGGTTCCTGACTATTTTGTTTTGCATTTACGTGTGTGTGTGTGTGTGTGTGTGTGTGTGTGTGTGTGTGTGTGTGTGTGTGTGTTTGTGTATATTGGCAAGCACATGCCACAATGGACATGAAGAGGTCAGAGGACAACTTGTAGAAATAGTTTCTCTCCTACTATGTGGGTTCTGGCAATCAACCTCAAATCATGAGGTTTAGTGGCAAATGCCTTTCTTTACCAAGCCATTTTATTGACCCATCAGAACTTTTTTTTTTTTTCAAGGCAGGGTTTTTGTGTGTAGCTCTGGCTGTCCTGGAACTCTCTATAGACCAGGCTGTCCTTGAACTCTACCTGCCTCCCAAGTGCTGAGATTAAAGGTATGCACCACTCACTACCTACCCCACCCTGGCTCCATCATACTCATTTTTATTGAGAAAATATTTTATTATTATTATTATATTTTTATATATTGACTACAGTTTCCCCTACCTCCTCTCCTCCCAGTCCCTCCCCCCACCTCCCCTCTGACCCACACCTCCCTATCCATTCCTCCTCGCTTCCTCTTCAGAAAAGGGTAGGCTTCCCATGGATATCAACCAAACATGGCATATCAAGTTGCAGTAAGACTAGGTACCTCCTGTCATAATAAGTCTGGATGGTGCAGCCCAGTATGAGGAGTTGGGTCCCAAAGGCCAGCAAAAGAGTCAGAGACAGCCCCTGATCCACTGTTAGGAGTCCCACAAGAAGACCAAGCTGTATAACTGTTACATATATGTAGAGGGCTTAGGTCAGTCCCATGCAGGCTCCCTGGTTGTTGGTTCAGTCTCTATGATCCCCTATGAGACCAGGTTAGTTGACTTTGTGGGTTTTCTTGTGGTGTCCTTGACCCCTCTGGCTCCCACAATCCTTCCTTCCCTTCTTCCACAGGATTCCCTGATCTCAGCGTAATGTTTGGCTATGGGTCTCTGCATCTGTTTCCATCAGTTGCTGGATGAAGCCTTTTTATGACAATTGGGCTAGGCACCAATCTATGAATATAGCAGAGTATCATTAGGCATCATTACATTGACTTTTTTTGTCAGACATGTTTGGTTCTATCCTAGGTCTCTGGGCTGTCTAGCCTCTGGGTCCTGGCTCTCCAGGCAGTGTCAGGGGTGGGCTCCCTCTCATGGTATGGGTCTCAAGCTGGACCAGTCATTGGTTGTCCACTCCCATAATTTCTCCTTTTGTTGTCTTATTGCTCTAACTAGAACTTCAAGTACTATATTTTATAGATATGGAGAGAGTAGACAGCCTTGTCTTGTTCCTGATTTTAGTGGAATTGCTTTCAGTTTCTCTCCATTAATTTGATGTTGTCTATTGGCTTGCTGTATATTGCTTTTATTATGTTTAGTTATGTCCCTTGTATCCCTGATCTCTCCAAGACTTTTATCTTGGAAGGTACTGGATATTTTCAAAAGCTTTTTCAGCATCTGATGAGATAATCATATGGTAGATTATATTGACAGATTTTTGTCTTTGAACCATCCCTGCATCTCTGGGATGAAGCCTACTTAATCATGGTGGATGATCTTTTTGATGTTATTTGGTTTCAGTTTTTGAGTTTATTGAGTATTTTTGCATCAATGTTCATGAGGGAAATTGGTCTGTAATTCTCTTTCTTTGTTGAGTCTTTGTATGTGGTTTGGATATCACTGTAACTGTGGCCTCAAAATGAATTTGGCAATGTTCCTTCTGTTTCTGTTTTGTGGAATAATTTGAGAAGTGTTGGTATTAGCTCTTTTTTGAAAGTCTGGTAGAATTCTGCACTAAAGCCATCTGGCCTGGGCTTTTTTGTTTGGGAGACTTTTAATGTCTGTTTTATTTCCTTACATGTTATAGGTCTATTTAGTTTGTTTATCTGATCTTGATTTAACTTTGGTAAGTGGTATCTATTAAAATTGTCCATTTATTTTAGATTTTCCAATTTTGTGGAGTATGGGTTTTTGAAGTCTGACCTAACGAGTCTTTGGATTTCCTAGATGTCTGTTGTTATATTACCCTTTTTGTTTCTGATTTTATTAATTTGCATATTTTCTCTGTGTCCTTTAGTTGGTTTGGATAAGGGCTTGTCTATCTTGTTGATGTTTCTCAAAGAACCAACTCTTTGTTTCATTGATTCTTTGTATTGTTCTCTTTGTTTCTATTTTATTGAATTCAACCCTCAGTTTCATTATTTCCTGCCATCTATTCCTCTTGGTTATGTTTCCTTCTTTTTGTTCTAGAGCTTTCTGGTGTGCTGTTAAGCTGTTAGTATGAGATCTAATTTCTTTTTTTAATATTTATTTATTTATTTATTTATTTATTTATTTATTTATTTATTTATTTATTTATTTATTTATTGTGTATAGTGTTCTGCCTGCACGCATGCTTGCACTGTAGGCCAGAAGAGGGCGCCAGATCTTATTATAGATGGTTGTGAGCCACCATATGGTTGCCGGGAATTGAACTCAGGACCTCTAGAAGAGCAGCTAGTGCTCTTAACCTCTGAGTCATCTCTCCAGCCCGAGATCTAATTTCTTTATGAAGGCACTTAATGCTATGAACTTTCCTCTTAGTACTGCTTTCATTGTGTCTCATAAGTTTGAGCATGTTATGCTTTCATTTTCATTGAATTCTAGGAAGTCTTTAATTTCTATTTCTTCTTTGACCCAGTGGTGGGTGATTCAATAGAGAGTTGTTCAATTTCCATGAGTTTGTAGGCTTTCTGTTGTTTCTGTTGTTGTTGTTGTTGTTGTTGAAATCAAGCTTTTATCTATAGTGGTGTGATAAGGTACAGGAGCGTATTTAAATTTTCTTGTCTCTGTCAAGACTGGCTTTGTGGTCAATTTTGGAGGATGTTCGTTAGATGCTGATATAAGAAAGTGTATTCTTTTGTGTTTAGGTGAAATGTTCTGTAGATATCTGTTAAGTCCTTTGGTTTATAATGTCTTTTAGCTCCATTATTTCTCTGTTTAGTTTTTGCCTGGATGATCTGTCCTTTGGTGAGATATTGAGTAGGGTATTGAAGTCTCCCGCTATCAATGTGTGAGGGTCAATGCTTTACTAATATTTTCTTTACAAACATGAGTGCCCTTGTGTTTGGAGTATAGATGTCAAGAATTGAGAAATCATCTTGGTTGATTTTTCCTTTGAGTATGAAGCATCCTTCTCCGTCTCTTTTTTTGTTTTGTTTTGTTTTGTTTTTTTGAGACAGGGTTTCTCTGTGTAGCTTTGCACCTTTCCTGGAACTCACTCTGTAGCCCAGGCTGGCCTCGAACTCACAGAGATCCACCTGCCTCTGCCTTCTGAGTACTGGGATTAAAGGCGTGTGCCACCACCGGGCAGCATCTCCGTCTCTTTTGATTGGCCTTGGTTTGAAGTCTATTTGGGTTGATATCAGAATGACTGCACCAGCTTGTTTCTGGTCCATTTACTTGGAAAATCTTTTTCCAACCCTTTACTCTGAAATAATGTTTATGTTTGATGTTGAGATGGGTTTCTTGTATGCAGCAGAAGAATGGATCCTGTTTTCACATCCATTCTGTTAGTCTGTGTCTTTTTATTGGGAAATTGAGTCCATTGATATTGAGAGATACAATGACCAATGATTGTTAATTCCTGTTATTATGTTGTTGTTGTTGGTGGTGGTGGTGGTAGTGTGTGTGTGTGTGTGTGTGTGTGTGTGTGTGTGTGTGTGTATGCATGCACATGTACATGCACCTGTGTCCATGTGTTTTCCTTCTTAGGGTTTGCTGGTGTGAAGTTATCTATTGTCTGTATTTTTGTGGGTATAGTTAACCTCCTTGGATTCAAGTTTTTCTTCTAGTACTTTCTGTACAGGTGGATTTATAGATAGATATTGTTTAAATTTGACTTTATCATGGAATATCTTGTTTCCTCCATCTATGGTGATTGAAATTTTTGCTAGGTATAATAGTCTGGGCTGGCACCTGTGGTCTGTAAGACATCTGTCCAGGCCCTTCTGGCTTTTAGAGTCCCTGTTGAGAAGTTGGGTGTAATTCTATTAGGTCTGCCTTTGTATGTTACTTAGCCATTTTCCTTTGCAGCTTTTACTATTCTTTCTTTCTTTTGTTTTTTGTTTTTTTAAGACAGGGTTTCTCTGTGTAGCTTTGCACCTTTCCTGGAACTCACTTGGTAGCCCAGGCTGGCCTCGAACTCACAGAGATCCGCCTGCCTCTGCCTCCCGAGTGCTGGGATTAAAGGCATGAGCCACCACCGCCCGGCTTACTATTCTTTCTTTGTTCTCTGTGTTTAGTGTTTTGATTATTATGTGGCAAGGGGACTTTCTATCTGGTCCAATCTATTTGATGTTCTGTAAGCTTCTTATACCTTTATAGGCATGTCCTTCTTTAGGCTTGGGAAATTTTCTTCTATGATTTGGTTAAAAGTGCTTTTGAGCTAGGATTCTTCTCCTTCTTCTATTCCCATTATTCTTAGGTTTGATCTTTTCATGGTGTCCCAGAATTCCTGGATGGTTTGTGTCATGAATTTTCTGCATTTAACATTTTCTTTGAACAATGTATCTATCTGTTTCTTCTATTACATCTTCAATGCCTGAGATTCTCTTCCATCTCTTGCATTCTGCTGGTGATACTTGCCTCTGTGGTTCCTAATAACTTAGATTTTCCATTTCCGGAATTCCCTCAGTTTGTGTTTTCTTTATTGTTTCTATTTCCATTTTCAGGTCTTGAACAGTTTGTTTTCTTCAACTGTTTTTTTTTCTTGGCTTTCTTTAAGGGATTCATTCATTTTCTCTTTAAAGACCTCTATCATCTTCATAGATTTGAATTTAATGTCTTCTTTTACACTTCAGCTGTGTTTATTCAGGGTTTGCTGTAGTAGGATAGCTGGCATCTGGTGGTGACATATTGTCCTGGCTATTGTGTTCATAGGCTGGCGTTTAGGCGTCTGGGTTTGGGGTGGTTATAGGTCTAGGTGCTGATTTCTAAGTTTCTCTTTGTTGGATGGGTGTTTTGTTCCTGGGTTTCTGTCTCCTCTCTGATCTTCTTGCTGGAGTGGCCTATGGTTGAGTAGAGGGTTTCTGCTGGAACTGGGGACTCGGGTTCTGGCAGCCAGAGTGGCCTCTGGTCTAGTTGGGGATCCTCTGGGGTTCTGTGCTGCAACCAGGGGATCTGGTTGCTGGTGTGGCCTCTGGTGGAGCAGGGAGCTTCCATGGGAGGTTTGGGTGGGATAGGGTGACAGGGGAGGAGGGGCTGTTGGGGTTTGGCTAGGTAGGTTCTGGAGGAGTGGTGCTGGTGGTGATGGCGGTTTACCTGGGGATCTGGTTGCTGCCATGGCCTCTGATGGAGCAAGGAGTTTGCACGGGAGATGTGGACTAGGATAGGATAACTTAGGCTGAGGATCTGGGTACTGGTGTGACCTCTGGTGGGGCAGGGGCTTCAGCTGGCAGTGTGGGCAGGATAGGGTGACGAGGGGACCGGGAGCTGTTGCGGTTAGGCTGGGTAGGTTCTAGGGAGTGTTGGTGGTCCCTGAGCAGGGCCTTACCTGGGAATCTGGGTGCTGGTGTGGTCTCTGATGGAGCAGGGGACTCCATCACACCTATTTTTTGTTTTTTGTTTGGTTTGGTTTGGTTTTTTCAAGACAGGGTTTCTCTGTGTAGCTTTGCGCCTTTCCTGGAACTCACTTGGTAGCCCAGGCTGGCCTCGAACTCACAGAGATCTGCCTGCCTCTGCCGCTCGAGTGCTAGCATTAAAGGTGTGCGCCACTACCTCCCCACAATCACACCTATTTTTAATGATGTCTTTTGAGCAAAAAATTAATTTTGTTGTGGTCCAAGCCATCACATTTTTTATTTAATGGCATACTGTTTTTTGATGTCCTATCCATTAAATCTTTACCTACTACAAAATCACGAAGTGTGTTTCTACCTGAAGTTTCATAGGTTTAGTTTGATTTTAGTTCTGTGACCTGTCTTAAATTAGCTTTTGCTTATCAAATGAGGTAGGTACTAAGGGTCATTTTTCCTTTACATGGATATCTTGTTGTTTAAGTACTGCTTATTAAATAAAGTTCCCTGGGCAGGGAATGTAGCTCAGTGGTAGAATGCTTGCCTACCACGCACAAGGTCCTATGTTCAATCTCCAGTACTACAAACAAACAAACAAAATCCATTTCCTGTAGGATCTGTTTCTTGACTATTGTGCACTGTGGATTGGTTTGTTCATGAGTACTCCCTTTAAAAGTCTGGCATATAGTAAGTATGCTTTACTCTCTGCAAAGACAAGTTCCCCTCCCTTTTCTTTTTGTCACAACTGCTTTCTGGGAATTTTAGAATGAGATTGTCAAGCACTAAAAATTGGGATTCAATTCTTAAATTAAGGAGACTTTGGTTTACTTATCCAGGAGCAGGATCTCTCCACACTCACTCAAATTTCCTTTTCTGTCATTTAGTAAGGTTTGTAGCTCTCTTGATACAATTTATATACTGCATATCTTGTTAGGCTTTCCACAGAATATTATATACTTTTGATATTTTGAGTATTTCTGTTTTCTATGTCTGTATAGAAAAGCATTCCTTTTTAGATCTTATCTGGAACCTAATTACCTTCTACTGTCCCTTCTTTTTTCTTTTTTCTTTTTTTTTTTTCATTTTTTTGGTGGTAATTTTCCATGGCTGGCCTAGAACTCATTATGTAGACCAGACTGGTCTTGAATTCACAAAGATCTACTTGCCTCTGCCCCTGCCTCATCCTTTTCAATTAGACACTTTGGTCTCTTCATTTCAAATATTTATGCCTCGCTTATTTCATTAACTTGGTCAGGATTATGCTAGGTGGTGCCAGTGATAGTTGGCATTCTTTTCTATTTTTCTGTTTTTAGACTCTAACCAGAAAGTTGCCACTGTTTTACTGTTGGCTATCCCTGTATATTTACAGGCCATTATTAAGTGGTCTTTTATTGCTAATTTGTAAGTAGTTGCACTTCTAAGTTATTTTGTGGGTTATGGGTATTTGGCCTTCTTGTATGATCACAATTGTGCCTGGTGCACACAGAGGCCAGAAGAGAGAGTTGTGAGCCATCATTTAGGTACTTGTAGCACAAATCATAAAGGGTCTTATTAATAAAAAACATGAGAGCCAGATATTGGGGTGAACACTGAAAGATCAGAGACAGAACAAGCCACAGCCAACCTCACCTTACCAACTCCTCAGCTGATTCTGTTTCCTCAGACTGAAAGCCTCTGAGTCCTCATCCGAATGGATCTCAGCTGAACTGCTGCTAAAAGCCTAAAAGCTTAAAAAGCCTCTAGTTTCTGGTCCTCATGTCTTATATACCTTTCTGCTTCCTGCCATCACTTCCTGGGATTAAAGTTGTGTGTCACCATGTCAGATCTGGATGGATCTCTGCCTCTGGAATGCTAGGATTAAAGATGTGTGTGCCACCATTTTCTGGCCTCTATGTCTATCTAGGAGCTGTTCTGTTCTCTGACTCCAGATAAGTTTATTAGGGTGCACAATTTATTGGGGGACACAATATCACCACATTTCAGTACAAATAAAATATCACCATGGGTACTGGGAATGGAACCTGGGTCCTCTGGAAGAGCAGCCACTAGTTGTATATTTTTAAAATAAGAAATGAGTACCAGGTGGACATAATAAACCATAATCCCAACGTGTGGGGGGTTGAAGCAGGAGGACCAGGAGTTCAGGGTCATCTTCAGCACATAGTGAGTTTAAGGCCAGCCTGGACTACATGAAACACAATCTCAAAACAGGAGAAAAGAGAAATACATTAGTGCTGTATTTTATCATTGATTGGAAGGGAGTTAGTGTACTTTTCTCTACACTCTGTTGGTAGAATTATAAAAATAGATTTTCTATCATTTACTCAATTGGTCAAGAGATGTTATTTTTTCTCTCCACAGCTGGATTTACTGCCTTTGTTGTGACTTAGGACTTTTGCAGATATGGCTCTGGGAGAGAGTGTTGCAACTTTTTTGGTATATGTGCTTTCCCCTTTAAGTTTGAAAATAAAATAATTTAGAAAGGTTCCAGTTTTGTTTTAATACCATTTGTATAACATGGGAATTATTTTTTTAAGATTTATTTATTTATTGTTAATACAGAAGAGGGTGCCAAATCTCATTACAGATGGTTGTGAGCCACCATATGGTTGCTGGGAATTGAACTCAGGACCTCTGGAAGAGCAGTCGGTGCTCTTAACCTCTGAGCCATCTCTCCAGCCCCCGGGAATTATTTTTAAAAGTGTTTTGATGATTTGATAGTCTGTATATTGACTCAATTTTGCTAATTTATATTTTTCAGATAATTACTCATTTTGTGTAGATTCTCAAATTTGTTGGCATAATATTGCAAATAGATTTGCTTTCTATTATAATCTATCTCTAATTTTGTTTTAGTCATTTGTATGTCTCCTCTGCTTCTTTTCCTATCAATCTGACAGATTGGTTGACTAGCTTTACTTTGTTCCTTGTAGACTTCTGAAGTTGAAACTGAGTATGCTCTTTCCCTTTAAAAAGTTTACAAGCATGTACAAAAGTGGTCAGGATAATGTGATGACGCCCTCAGGTGTGCCGAGCAGTTTTAATGGTCATTAATTTGTGTCTAAATAAGATCCACACCTTGGCATTGTTTGATGGGCCCTTGGTTTTGGTTTTGGTTTTGGTTTGAGACAGTCTCACTATTAAGCCCAGGCTGGCCTCAAACTCATGTTCTTACTACCCCTGCCCACAAAAGACTGGGGTTGCAATTGTGAGGTGCCACATCCTGATTATTAGCTCTTTTTAAATCTGGAGGTATCTCCTTCACCTGTTCAGGCAGTCTTCCAGAATGGCCCAGTCTGAATCTCACTGATTGTATATACACGGAAGGCTTATTCTTGCCATGTCTTTGATCTACTTTCACTTACCTCATTTGTAAAGATATCTATCTCCTTAGAGCTACGCTGATTAAACAAGCTCTCATAGTTAGAAAATAGCAGAAATCCTAGTAACTAGTAGCCTGATCATAACTGTTAATTCCTTCTGTGTTTTTATTTGTTCCAAGTGATAAGGAACAGAGTATGCTACTAATATTTGTGTACTTCGTCAGCTGAATTAAGACTGCTAGGAGTTGGATAGGTGCTTGTTAGCATTGGAAGTAGTTTTTGAGGGTGGAAGAAGGTCTTATAGGTGTAACTTCTACCAGAAGAATTATGTCAGTTGCCATTCTCAAAGATGCTTCCTCTAGAAGGAATCACTTTCTACCCATTGAGAAATAAGAAAGTTGCTAACTCCTCCATAATACTTGAAGAGGGTGGATACAGCCCATCAGAATATTGCTGCATGTTATATTACTGAGAGTGAGGAAAGCAGGTATCCAAGTGGCTGATTTGATTTATGAGGCAAAGAAATACACAGTGGAGTCCTAGATAAAGCAGAAGGTGCTAAGATCTGTAGGAAATGCAGAAATGAAGCTTAGCCATGTCACATAACCATAACTATCAACTGTGGGTCACATGCACAGCCTCAGTTACAGAAGATTAAATCTCCTAGTGAGTGACATTGTAGTCATCTCAGTTTGTGTAAGTGTGATGTTTGCAACAATAATCGAATTACTTAATGTGCTTCTTCTGTGGTGTCCCCTCCTGTCAAGTGACTGGTAGGAAGGAGACCACAGAGGGAAAACTTCTGAATTTGATTTGGAATATATCAAATTTGGAATACATATTAGAAAGAGTCCAGGAAGGGGTAGTAAGTTCAGAATAAGATCTTAGAAGAACATTGGGGCTAGAGACAAATATTTGAAAGCTATGCAACTAGATAAAAAGAGAGCCAACACTACATATTAGTGAGGAACACTCACATTTTAAGGCCAAGAGTAAAGCAATCAAAAAAGGCATTGAGGAGAGACAGGATGGTGTGATACCTAAAAAAACAGGGTATGGGTTTCTATACAAATGGGACTGCCATTTATGGGAAATGCTTCATTGTAATTATATAAGGAAAGCTGAGAAAAGGATAGATTTTCCCACTGAGGTTTTTACGGTTTTTATTTTGTTTTGTTTTTACCAAAACAGTCTACAGAATTAGGTCAGGTTATATTGGATTAAGGGACAGATACACTACTATTCTAAGTGTAGGATGTCAGATTTATCTTTTCTAATGCTGCCTAGGAGGGCTAGCTTGCAGAGCAGCACACAGGGCTCAAAAGGAATCCACAGCATTGGCTCGACTGAGACTTTTCTGTCGGAGGGGTTAGGGAAATGAAGACACTCACACACTCTCTTGATGGTTCTTTTCTTTATTCTCTTATGTTATTCTCATCATGCTCTTCTCTTTTGTTCCCTCTCTCTCCACTGCTTAAATACCCCAACTGAATCTTTCTTTCAGGCAATACAGAAGTCATAAAGAGGTTACATTCCATTTCTTAAGTGAATGATTATAGGTGAAAACATGTCCCAGGCAGGGGAAAGGCAATTTAAACTGACTCACGATTATGTAAACAGTTTTGAACTAACCCTGCAATCAGGAGTTGTAAATTTTGAATTCTCTCTAGATCCTAAAGTTGCCTGGTGAGTGTGTGTCCCTACAAAGAGAGGCTAGGGGTGTCATAGATCCTCTCATTCAGTCTCAGGTCAACATTCCTGAGCTACCATAAATCTTTTAGCATCAGCTCAGTCTGCACTTTCCAAGATACTATGGCACCATAATACTTTACATCTTAAAATGTACTTTTTGCCCTGTGTGTGACTCCTGTCAAAAGAAACCTGTAGTCCTTTTTTGGAGCTACAGAGAAAAATTATTTTCTGTAACCCTGACTAGTCAGAATTTATTTTCACAAATTGAGGTCAGGAGTAGGTGCAAGGAATTAATCATTCGCCAGCTGGCAATAATTGGGCTGTTTTGTATTTATGACCTAACCAGACAACTCTGCCATGTCCTTGTGAACTATAGAATGCTTTTTTTGGGATTGTTTATCTTAAAAACAATTAGTAAGGCATCTGGTTTAATCTAAAGCTATTTTGAAGCTTTGTATCAGCTGATGGTGCACATGAAAGCTATGATTGCATTTCTTAGCCTTAAGATTAAAGGAATTTGAGCCAGCCTGGCTCCTGGACTCAAATGTTTTCCTAAATCATAAATCTGAGCTGTGATCTAATGCAGCTCCTAAGTGGAACTCATGGGCTTTGTGGAACTCATAGGCCTTAGCTATGAAATATATCCTTGTATTTATTTTTATTCATCAAAACTCTGTATAGGCTCTCACAATTAATATCAATTAGACAATACAGCTTAAGGTGGAATTATCTTCCTGACAATCCATAGATATGTCCAGTAGATCAGGATGTTCTCATGAGATAAACACACTACAATACAGGCAATGGGGGACTCTCCACAACCATTCACTCATGCCAGATACCAGGGAAAGATTATAGCAGCAAACATGTAAAGGTACAGTAGAAGCAAAAGATATTCCAGAGTCTGTAGCCTTGTGGCCTTGCTTAACGAGGTTATACCCATCGGAGTGTTTATCTTCTGGTGGACTGACACCTAGAACTTTAATTGCCCCCTGTTGTGCCTGTCACATGGCTACCAACACTTTTCCATTAATTTCTATTTCTTGTGCCTTTTAGCAATATGTACTGATATTCTACCAATTTCTAAATTTAACATAAATGACTTCATTATGTATGTGTCTTCTGTAACTATTTTCCTCAAAATTATGTTCTTGAAACTCATCCATTTGATAATATATTTCTGTTCCAATAGAATTTTTTTTATTAAATAGTCTTAAGTTTTCTTGATATGAAATTGGTGAGAAGAAAATTACCTTTGTCAATATTTATTGCTATTCTGTTGCTTTTTTTTGTTTATGAGCAAGAAGGATGTTGAAGTATATACTTTGAGTTTATGAAGTTGTTTGCCTCATGGTAATTTAGTTTCCAAATTGTGACTGTTTTAATGTTTTATTATTTGGGATGACAAATGGTAATTTTTTGGCAAATAGTGTCTAATTATTTTAGTTCTTTCTTTTAGAAACTTTTTTTTTTAAAATACAAGTTATCTGTATTTTTTAAAATACAAGTATCCTTTAGCTTAAAAAAAAAAACCAGAAGTTTTTTGTGTGTGTGTGTGTGTGTGTGTGTGTGTGTGTGTGTGTGGCTTTTTAGTCCCTTAAGTATATCATTTTATTTTGTTCACTGAGGCTCAAATATGCAACAAAAGGCATGGTATGAGATAATAATTCCTTTTTCTACTCAGTATTGTTACTGACTTGCTAAGTGAAAATGCTGCCTCATAAGTTGAATATACTTTTACATTTATCAACCATTTCTCTTCTTGTTGAATTGCCTTTTCCAGGCATTGTTCTTCCTTCAGTCAGTGACACACATTTATCCCTCTTTTTGTCTTGATTTGGAATATTTAAGTATCCACCAGATAGATTACAAAGACATTATAGGAAGTTAAGTGTTTTAGTCTACCAAAATATTAGTCTACATGTATAAAAGTGCCCTGATGATGGTTGTACCATTTTAGTAAATGTTCACAAAGTAAAACACACATAAATAGCAACCTAGTTGAAGAAACAGTATGAGAAGTTTCATTTGTGTTCACAGTAATCACAGTCCAAAAACCTTCATGCTGCTTTACCACACTTATGATTCCCTCTTATCTTTATTTATTTATTTATTTTTTTGGTGAGATAGAGCAGAAAATTACATAAGTCATGGTATCGATTAGCAGATAATTATAACATAAATACCCATGTAACTATTACCTAGAGTAATGAGCAGAGCATTCCCAAGCATTTGATGGATATTTCAGATGTTTTCAGATTGTGACTGTTATTAACAATGCCATACAAATTTTGTATATCTGCATGCATGTGTACAAAACTTTTTTAGAGTAGATAGCTACAAGTAGAACTACTAGGTCATTGGGTACATAAACTACAATCTATTCCAAACTGTATGTTCCAATGTAGGAGTCCTTTTCATGCCATATTGCCCAACTTTTGTGTCTGAAAATTTTTTGGTGTGTGTGTTTGTATGTTCATGTGTGCAGATGCACATGTTGATGCATGTGTGTAGAAGCCAGAGGTCAGTCTCAGGTGTCATTCCTTTGGTGCTGTCCACCATGATTTTTGAGACAAAATCTCTCACTGGGGCCTGGGGCTTGCCATTTAGTCTAAGCTTTCTGGCCTGCCCCTTCACCTCCCCAGAGCTGGGATTATAGGCATGCACTACCATGCCTGCCTTTTTTACATGGTGCTGGGGATTCAACTCAGATTTCCATGCTTGCTAAACAATCAATCACTTTACTGACTAAGCTATCTCCCCAACCCCTTATCTGAATTTTTAATTTTTGCCAGTTGAGTAGGGATGGAATTATACTTCATTGTGGTTTTAATTTTCATCTCTGATGGCTATGGGATTCGTTACCCTTTTGTACGTTTACTGGCTATATGTATTTTGTTTTCTGTAAAATATCTGTTCAAGTATGCCTTTTAAAAATATTCACTATCAGTCGGGCAGTGGTGGTGCACACCTTTAATCCCAGCACTCGGGAGACAGAGGTAGGTGGATCTCTGTGAGTTCAAGTCCAGCCTGGTTTACAGAGTGAGTTCTAGGACAGCCAGGGCTACACAGAGAAACCCTGTTTCTTGAACTAGCATCAATCCTCCTGCCTCAGCCTCCCAAGAGCTGGCATGAACCACCACGCTCAGCTTTCCTTATAGTATTTTAAAAAGTAATCTTTTTTATACCATCTGTCTAGTTATATTTGTGGAAACTCTTGCACTCCTGTATGGTGTGCGTGTATCTTCCTCTTCTTTCCATCTCTCTCATTCCAGGGATGGAGCTCAAGGTCTTGCATATATAGTTACACATTCTACTATTTAGCTACATGGCTAACCTTCACTTTCTTCATTCATGTATATGTTGTTTTGTGCCCTATTTAAGAAATTCAGCACTCTATAGTCTTGAAGATATTCTATATTATCAGTGGAAGCTACACAGTTTTTTTTTCTTTCACAGTTAAGTCTCTCATCTATCTAAAATGTTTTATACAAGGCGTGATAAATTGTTCTAGTTTTTTCCATATAAATATCCATTTGTCCTAATACTATTTTAAAAAAATTCATTTTTCCTCTGAGAAGTAGCGCTACTTTTTTTATGTGTATGGTCATATGGCTTTTTGTTTCTTTGTTTTGTTTGTTTTTGTCAAGACAAGGTTTCTCTGTATAGCTCTGGCTGTCCTGGAGCTCCCTCTGTAGACCAGGCTGGCCTTGAACTCAGAGAGATCCACCTGCCTTTGCTGAATTCTGGAGAGCTTGGATTAAAGGCCTGCACCACCACACCCAGCTAATGTATGGATATGTAAATTAAGTGCCCAAATATGCCTTGATTTGTCTCTGGGTACTTTATAAAATAAAAATTATGATGGTGTGGTGCCATGTACCTGTAGCTCCAATAGTTGGAAAACTAAAGTTGAAAGATCACATGGATCTAGGAGTTGGAGTTCATCCTGAGGAATAGAGATATTCCACCTCAAAAATAAATAACTAAGGAAAGCTGAGAAGATGGCTCAGTAGTCAAAGTGAAGTGCCAGTATGAGGACCTGAGTCTGGCTCCCTCAGACCCCTATAAAAATCAGCTATGACAGCATGAGCTGTAATTCTGGATTTGAAGGCTAAGAAGGTAGAGTCCCAAGAGCTAGCTATCCATCCAGTCTAACCAATCTAGTTTGAGTTTCAGGGAGGCACCCTATTTCAAAAATAAGGTGGGAAGCAATAGAGGAAGACACCTAACAACCTCTGGTCTCCACACATATATGCATAGGTGGATCATACACACACCCCACCACGACCACACACATATACACAAATAAAATATTTAAATCAATTAATAAATATTGAAACTTCTAAATCCGTATATATGGGCTGGAGAGATGGCTCAGTTAAGAGCACTGGGCTGCCCTTCCAGAGGACCCAGGTCTGATTCCCAGCACCCACATGACAGCTCACAGCCATCTGTAACTCCATCCGACACCCTCTTCTGGACACCTTAGGTAATGCACCACATGGTGCTCAGACATACATGCAGGCAAAACATCCTTACATATAAAAGTTTTAGTAAAAAAAAATCAATCTATGTATCGTTTTCCTACTTATTTGGGGCTTCAGTACTTTTCAGTATTTTCCTTGTAGACATGTTACTCATTTTTTACCTACTCTTAGGGGATTGTGTGTGTGTGTGTGTGTGTGTGTGTGTGTGTGTGTGTGTGTGGTGTTGGGCTGCGAATTTGGAGTCTTGTGCATGCTTGGCAAGTGCTGTGCCACTCAGCAAGCCTTGTTTTTTTTTTCTGGTTGTTATTGCTGCTTCTTGTTTTTGCAACAGTTTATTAAGTAACCCAAGATGGCCTGGAACTTGTTATGTAGCTCTGGCTGACCTCATGTAAGTACCACGCGCTAACCGATTGCGCCACTGGCGCTCCATTCTCCGGCTGACCTCAGATTTCAAGATTCTTCTGCCTCTACCTCCCAAGTACTGGGATTACAGATGTGTATCACCAGCTGGTAATATGTTTTTGGCACTACCGTACGCATATTTTTGAACTTTTATTGAGGGGCTGGAGAGATGGCTTCTCTTTTGGAGGTCCCAAGTTCAATTCCCAGCAACCACATGCTGGCTCACTATAGATCACATCTATAGTGGGATCTGATGCCCTCTTCTGACATAAAGGCATATGTGCAGATAGAGCACTCATTTATCTTTTAAAACTTGTATTGAATTTTAATACTCAGAAAATTATACTCCTATTAAGTATTATGTTTATAAATTTTTAAAAAAAACCGAGCAAGTCTGTGTCTTCAACATGAAGCCTTTTTTTAAAATATTTTATCTTTTATTATACATGTTAGTGGCTTCAGTGTCATATTTCCATATATGTACACATTTTGTACTAATTAAATCCAACTTCTTTTTATCCATACCTCCAACTCTTTCCAATGTATATAAATCACTATTCCTTGTTTAAATAAATTTCTAGCTTCCACATGAAGGAGTACATATTATATCTTTCTGTTCTGACGTAATTCATTTAAAATTGTGTCCTCCAGTTCTGTCCATTTTACTTCAAAAGGCAAGCCTTCATTCTTTATTGCTACTAATGTGCAATTGTGTGTATATGTACCAAATTAACTTTATCTGTTGATGGGCACCTAGGCTGATTGTTAAGTTATCTATCATGGCTAGTGCCACAGTAAACATAGTGCAGATGGATAGCCCTTTGGCATACTTATTTCATTTCCTGTGGCTATTTAGTCAAAACTGAGAGAGCTAGATAATAGAGTTGATCTATTTGTAGTTTAGCTAGTGTTCAGACTGTTCTCTGGGAGGGCCATACTAATTTCCACCAACAGTATATACGATTTCTTTACTCTCCACATCCTTGCCAGCGTTTGTTTGTTTGTTTTGTATACGGTGAGATAATATCAATATAACTTTGATTTGCATTTCCCTGATAGCTAAATATAGAGACCATTTTTTTCAAGTTTATTGTTTATTTCTAGTTTGGGAAGTATTTGTTTAAATCATTTATCTATTTTTTAATGGGATTGTATGTATTTTTAAGGTTTTTAGGTTCTTTATATATTCTGGATATTTATCCTCTATCAGCTGAAATGTTAGAAAATATTTTCCTCCATTCTGTATCTTATCTTTTTACTTTTTGGATTGTTTTCTTTGCTAAAGCTTTTTGATTTTTTTTATTAATTTTTACTTTTGCTTTCTGTGATTTTGAAGCTCTACCCAGAAAATAATTGCCTATCAGTGTCTTGAAACAATTCCCCTGTGTTCTGATAGTAGTTTACCGTCTTCTGATTAGGTCTTTGATCCATTTTGAGTTGGTTTCTGTGCAGACTAAAAGATAAGGGTTAATTATCATCCCTTCACATGTGAACGCCCAGGGTTTCCACCACCGTTTCTTTCCAAGGCTATCCTCTGTCATGCGTTTGTGGCATCTTTGTTACACATCAATGTGCCGTGGATGCTTAGGTCTGTTTCTGGAGTCCGGGTTTTGCTCCATTGCTTGTATGCCAGTGCCATGCTCTTCTGACTGCTAGGGCTCTGTCTATCGTGTGTCTTGAAATTAGGTATTGTCTTAGTTACCTCCAGCTATTTGGGGATTAAGATTGCTCTGGCTAGCTGAGAATGGTGGCCCTTAACCTGCATTCCCAACCCTATGGAGGCAGTTCAGGGTTGGCCATAGTGCACTCAAGGCCAGCTTAAATTACACAGCAAGACTGTCTCAGAAAAATGAAGGAAATTCACAGTGTATCTCAGTGATATAGTGCTTGTCTTGGTTTTGGTCTCTGTCATCACTAAATTAATTACTTCGGAGACTGTTGTTCTCTAATATGAATTTTACAGTTATTTTTTCTATTTTTGTGAGGAATGTCATTGGTATTTTGATGCGATATGGGCATTTTGCCTCCCCCTCCCCCAAACAGGGTTTCTCTGTGTAGTCCTGGCTGTCCTGAAACTCATTCTGTAGACCAGGCTGGCCTCGAACTTGGTGATCTTCTGCCTCTGCTTCCAGAGGGCTGGGATTAAACGTGTGTGCCACCACCGCCTGGTACAGTATGGACATTTTAACACTATCTATTGTTCTAACCTACAAACATGAGAATGTTTGTGTGTGTGTGTTGTTCATTTTATCTCACCAGACTTTTTACATTTTCATTGTATAAATGTCTCACTTCCAGTATATTTTATTTTATTTTTGTAGCTATCACAAATGAGACTTAATAATTTTTAAACAGATTCTTTATTGACACATAAGAAAGATTTTGTTAATTTTGAATCTTGCGATTTTACTAAGTTCATATGTTAATGCTAATGGTTTTCTGATGAATTGCTCTATCCTTTTCTGTATCTGGAATCATATGACCTCCACACATGGGTGGTTTACCTTCTTTACATTTGTTTGTGGGATTAGAGGTTTGCACTCAGGTCCTCAGGCTTACACAGTAAGTGCTTTATCCACTGACTCATCCCCTCAGTCCTAAATTTTATTTTCTAACTTTACTTTTGGTATATATAAAAACAAAATTCACTTATTATTTTTATTGGAGCAGGGTCTTACCTTGTAGCCCTGGCTGTCCTGGAACTCAATATGTAGAGTTCTCAATATGTAAAACTCAGTATGCTGCCTTCCAACACACAGATCCACCTGCCTCTGCTTCCCAAGTGCTAGGATCAACTGGTCAAAAATAAACTTATTAATATTGATTTTGTATTCAGCAACCTGATTTGCTCTAGGTTCAGGAGTCTGTCTTATCTTTTGTTAGTGGCACTATGCAGAAGATCCAGCATGAGTATTTTTATTGTTAGAACCAATTGGTTCTTTTAGTACTTATCTTATCCGACCTCTCTGTGCATTGACACTTCAACTAAACTTTTTTCAAATAATGTTTTTTATCCTTTGGGAATTACATACAGTGTGTGAGGCCTGCCCTAGAGGGTGGTCACTATGCCAATGTCACACCATAAAAGAAACCTAATGCCAAAAGCTCCTCAGCTAGGGGTGGGACTTTGTAGCTGCCTCCCCTCCCTGCTGGGACTTTGTCTCTCTTGAGCTCGCACAGGTCTTGTTCATAGTGTCACAAGTGTTGTGAGTTTATTTATGTATCTGCCCTCTTTTCTTGATATCATCTACCACCTCTGGCTCTTACCATCTTTCTGCTCCTCGTCCTCATCTTTATTCTCATAGGTCCCCTGAGAGGAGGCTGTGTGATATGGATGTCCTATTTTTAGGGCTGAGCACTCCAGTCTTGTATTCTCTGCATGTTGACAGTTGTGTCTCTGTGTTAATTGCCATTTACTGCAAGAAAAGTTTCTCTGATGAGAGTTGAAAGTTGTTTTAATGCTGTAACTGACCCCTCCCCCATTTTTGAAATTTTCTTGATTTGTAAACCCTTACTATCTTAGTTCTTCTGTTAATTCACACGATTCCTTTTCTTCTTGCTGTTCCATTAGGTTAATTATTGCACTCAGCATGGTCTCCCCAATTAGGAATGACTACCGACTACCTGCTGTTAGTTCTTCCTTAGCACCATTGTAGAGATGCACCCACTTCCATTCTGTCCCTGCTGTCTCTGCCAAGTTTATGGCATCATCCTGTACATCTGGAAAATAGCTTCCTGACCGACCATTAAAGGCATTCCATTCCAAATGCCATAGCTAGACCAAGCTTCTTAAAATGCCCCTTTGTGTGTGATACCTGTTCCAGATAGGAACTGAAGCAGCATGTCCTACTTACAGGATCAACTCTAACCACTGCCACTCGGCCTTCCAGACCCTTTGTCCCCAAGCTCTAGCCCAGCTCCTCTGCCATCTTTCACAGCTTCCCTACCCACACTATCCACTCAAGCTATGTGGCCCCCACAACACGCTCAGTTTCTGAATGCTCTCCCCAGAGCTTTCTCCGCCTCCTGACCAGAGCACAGTGTGTGCCTGCCCCTACCCTACCTACTCTCACCGTCAAACTGTCTAACACAGCCTTGCTTCAGCCCAGTTTGTCTTGAAGGTTTAGACCTGGCCTTTTAAGAATGATTTCATGTTCCTTTTTGTCTGGAAATTCTATAGTGCCAGGGAACTGGAATGTAATGTAAAACACTCTGGCCCCTGTGTATTTTCAGTCCACATTCATCAGTTAGGTTGTCATTCATAACTTACACTATCCAAAGAGTCTTGTTGATTCGGATCTCAGTGCCATTATACCTGAGTGTTCTCTGCTGGGTTTTCTCCCCTCCCCATTGCCTTCAGTAGTTCTCTAAAGATGAACTACTTCTTATCCTTAGTGGTCCTTGAAATCTGCTCCATCACCTCTATCTACCCAAGCCAGAAGCCAAGGCACCGCTCCTCCTCCTCCTCCTCCTCCTCCTTCTCCTCCTCCTCCTTTCACTCGACTCTTCCCAGTCTCACACCTGACAAGGTCCTGTCCTCTCACCTCTCTGTCTTTTGAAACATTTTTATTCCTCCAGCCCCACTGTGCCCTTATCATTTCTTTGACAACAAGCATAGTAAATTAACTGGTTTCCTTGTCTTCAGTCAGGCTCCCATTGAAGCATCTACCATCCAGCTACTAGGGCATCCTCCTAGGACCATATACTTGTGCTTAGAGTGCTCCCGGGGCTCTTCACTGTGACCCCCATTGCTTAATCATATAAATGCCCTAGCCCTCCGGTGTGCTAAGCTAGTTTCCTTACTGCTTAACCAGACGAGGTGTGCACTTGTGGAGATCCGAGGACAGCTCGGGGGAACTGGTTCTCTTCTTCCACCACGAGGGTCCCAGGATAGAGCTTGGATCTTAGTCTGAACAGCAAGGGCCTCTACCTACTGAGCCACATTGATGGCTTTCCCACTGTGGCTTTCCCTAATATCTTGTGATATTTTTCAAAATTACTATAAACAAGACTGATAGACATACTCCTATAACTAGCATCTGCATTAACATTAATATTTTCTGTATTTCTGTTATCACATACCTATTCATCTCTCCATTCATCATTTCATATCTTTTTAAAGGTGTATTTTAAAGTCGATTGTACCTTAATACCTTCTTCTGTATCATTAACTGGCATTAAAATGTGTGTATGTGTATTTTCCCCCAGTGCTGGGGATCAAACCCAGAGCCTCCCACATACTAGAGAAATATTGTACCACTGAGCTACATACTCAACATCTATTTCTGGTCTTTTGAAACAGTCTCACTATGTAGTCCAGACTGGCTACCTTAACCTTACCCCAAATGTTGCAACTATAGGTCTGTGCCACTATACCCACTTAGTTTATATTTAAGTCAAATACATACAACTCAAAATATGCATTTTAAGTATGTGTTAGTAGAATTTTCAATAATATGCCCAAATGGCAGTAATTCAAAGGCTTATTAGTAAGATAGACATTTCTTTTTATAGTATTTTTTTCATTGTAATTTTGTTGTCGTTGTTTTACCCCATTAAACTTTGAGTTCCAAGGCTATCTCTGCCACCTCTACCCAGAACTATGCCTGCCACACAGTAGATGTTCTGTATTCTTGGCTGGATAAATAGCTGTCTTATTCCTAGGCTACTAGTCCATGCTGTATGCATTCCTCACCTCACTCACACTCAACATCCAAAATGTTGGGAAACCATTTTATGTTTGTATCTTAAATACATCTAAATCGTCTCTTCATTCTTTTCCACTACTCTTACTTTCAAAGACCTTTCACTTAAACTTCTAAAACATCTTCCATTTTGATTTTTGGATTTGGCCAGCCTTAAGCTCTTTGTCCTCCTGCTTCACTTCCTGAGTGCTGGGTTCCCAGGAGGTACAACATTCACATCCAGCTTTAAAATTCCATTTTAATCATGTTTACTCCTTCCTTAAACTTTCCAAGCCGGGCAGTGGTGGCACACACCTTTAATCCCAGCCCTCAGAGGCAGGTGGATCTCTGTGAGTTCAAGGCCAGCCTGATCTACAGAGCAAATTCCAGGACAGCCAAACCCTGTCTCAACAAAACAAAACAAAAAACCCTCTTGTCTCTCATCATCTGTAATAAATTTATATCTGCATTCTCCTTAGAGATTGTGTTTTATTTTAAGTTTTTTTCCTTGAGGCAGAGATGGGGTATTTTGTTCTTTTGCAGGGGGGGGGGAAGCGGGGCAGGGCAGGGCACGCCTTTAATCCCAGCACTCAGGAGGCAGAGGCAGGTGGATCTCTGTGAGTTCGAGGCCAGCCTGGTCTACAGAGTGAGATCCAGGACAGGCACCAAAACTACACAGAGAAACCCTGTCTCGAAAAAAAAAAAAAAAAAAAGAATATGGAGTCCTTTGACTACATGCTCAAGAATACTTAGGTCATATTGTAGTTCTATTTTTGGTTTTGTTTGTTTGTTTTTAGTTTTTTGAGGAACCTCCATTCTGACTTCCATAGTGGCCACACTACTTTACATTTTCAGCAGCAGCAAATAGGGCTTCCCTTCTCCTACATCCTCACTAAATTACACTAACTTCTTCGGGCTTCCAAAGGCACTTCAGTGCACAATACCCTTGGTTCCCCATATACACATAATTTAAAAATAATAACAAAATATTAAAAAGCAAAAATGGATTTTAGATGCATTTGTATTATTTATTTATTTTTGTTTGTTTGAGACAAAGTCTTACATATCACAGCCTGGCCTCAAACTCAGGTAGCTGAGGCTAGCTTTGAACTCTCAATCCTCCTGTTTCCACCTCTCAAATTATAAGTTCAAATTTATGATACCGAGTAATTCTCTAAGAATCTCTGTGTGGGGGCCAGTAGTGCTAATGTGCAGGCCTAAAGATCTGAGTTTGATTCCTGGCTCCTACAAGTGGCAAGAGAAAAGCAATTTCAGAGAGCTGCCCTCTGACCTCCACTTGTCTACCAAGGCATGTGTACCTGCACATATGCACATGTACACAGAGAACAGAAGAAATTTAAATGTATTTTATTTGTTTGTCTTTGGGTATGCGCACATGAGTGCAGCTTCCCACAGAGGCCAGAGAAAGGTTTTGATTCCTCTGACGCTGAAGGCACAGGCATCTGTGAGCCACCGGACTTGGATGCTAGGGACTGGACTTGGGTCCTCTGTAAGAGCAGAATGTATTCTAAACCATTCGGCCATCTCTCTAGGCCCCCTCAAATCTGTGAATATGGGGAGGGTAAGTACACATGGGTGTATGTATGTGTGGAGACTTGTGATGGACTTGGGTGTGTGCCTTGATTACTCTGTTTGTTTGCTTTGAAACAGAATCTCTCACCCAGCCTGAAGCTCATTGATTCACCCCGAGAGCTTCAGGGATCCACTGTCTCCCTAGTACTAGGGTCACAGGATTGTGTTGCCACCCTTGGCTTTGTACATGGATTCTAGGGGCTCCAAACTTAAGTACTCATGATTACCCAGCAGGCTCTTTAACAATTGAGCCATCTTCTTGCCCACCATAAGAATTTTATAGCGATTTTTATCATTTCAAATTTTATATTAATTTGCATATCAAAATTTCTCATTATTTCTGGACATGATGACTTGTGTTTCCAATTCCAGTACTCGGGAGGCTAAGGCATTGGGATTGGTACATCTTCACGTCCAGGTTGTGCTTCTCAATGGGACTTTATCTATGATGGCTCAGTGGTTGAGAGCACTTGTTGCTCTCTCAAAGGACCTGAGCTCAGATTTCAACATCCACCTGCCTGTAACTCCAGCTCCAATATCTTCTGGCCTCCTTGGGCACCTGCACTCACATGGCAGATGCTTCCATAGACATACATGCATATAATTAAAAATAAATTTTTAAAAACACAAAACAAAATTTTCTATGTTAAAAATGCTGTGTGTTCAAGAAGGGAAATGTATGTGAGATGTATGAAGAATTTTCAAAACTCAAAAATAAAGCTGGTCAAGTAGCTCACACCTGTAATCTCAGCACTTGGGAGGCCGTGGCAGGAGGATTTCAGTGGATTCAAAACAGTCCTTGGCTAGAGTGAGATCCTGTCTAAAAACAAACAAAACCCAAGGGGCTGGAGATGGCCCAGCAGGTAAAAACACCTACTGCTCTTTTGGAGGACCCTGGTTTGGTTCCCAGAACCCATAAGGCAACACATAACCATCTGTAATTCCAATTCCAGGGCATCCAGCTCCCTCTCCTGGCCTTCACAAGCCTTGCTTGTGCGTTTGGTGCACATACATGCAGGCAGAAAGTAAAAGCAAATCTTTTTAAAAACCCTGAAAATTAAAAAAAAACTCATCATGCCAGTAAAAAGTGGGCAAAGAAGCAAATACCACATTGAAGAGCGAATGTAGAAGATCGTAAGTAAATGAAAAGATGTCACACCCTTAGTCATTGAGGAAATATAAGTTAAAACTACAATGAGCTATCAGTTAACACTTCTCAGAATAACTAAAAGGAGAAATAATGCCAATACCACATTCTGGAAGGATGTGGAAAATTTGATATTTTATGTTAGTATTAATTTAAATTCTGGACCCCTCTCTGAAAAATAGGTCCATAGTTACTCAAGAGTAACCAGGAGGCTGGACATTGAATTACAGACTTATAATTCTATTGTTGAAGAGGATGAGCCAGGAACTTTCTGAAGGTTTGAGGCCAGCCTGGGCTACATAGTACATCCCAGGCTAATCTGGGTTACCTAGTGATACCCTGTCTAGGGGGGAAAAAGACAGAAACAAATGTGCTTTCCATTCAACTCAGTGATTATGTTACCCAGGATCAGGAAATGAAGAGGTTGTTCAGGTAAAACACTAGGGGAATGTTGGCCGCTCCTGAATTGAGAGTAGTCAGAAATTAGAAAGAGCCCAAATGTCCTTCAACAGGTGGGAACACTAGTGTCATGGAATTCTAAATTATTGAGATGTCCAACAAGCTGGAGGAGTTATCACACTACATAAAAAAGCTGATCTCAAATTGTACATACTATGAGACCATTTTTAACAAGTTTTTTACTTTGTTTTATTGTCCAGCTGACTGTTATGTAGGGTTCAATGCATGTGTTGAAGGACTGCCTGAAAGACAGCAGAAAAATGAGTCACACTTGATGAAATGCTAACCCACTGGTGACATGGTCAGCTTTAATGTGTAGTACAGCAGAGGCATTCCTTTAAACAGTTAGAATAACAGAATAGTGGTGATGCATAACAGTGTGGATATAATTAATGTCACTGAACTGTATTCAGACCTACAAAATGCTCCACTTTGAATTTTTATGCTTCATTCTTGGTATAAAAGCAATATGTGTTCAATAGAAACTGCATCTTGTATTTAGAATTTTGATTTTTTTTCTGGTTAACAAGAAGTATGCAATATAATATTCTCCTTTAATCTTTGGCAATAACTCTGAGTCACAGCTCCCATTCAGGTGCACAATCCCAAGGGGAAACAACTGGGATTCTGTAGCCCATATGTTGTTCAGCGAGGACATTGGGTAGGTTGGCTGTGTTAAGTGCATCTTGAAGGGGTAATATTTTTAACTTATATTGAGTTTAACACGACATACCTCCTGGTAAGCTAAGAAGCAACTACTTAAAACAGAAATAATTTAGCCCTTTATATATATGGCCTCGAACTCACAGAGATCCGCCTGGCTCTGCCTCCCGAGTGCTGGGATTAAAGGTGTGCGCCACCACCGCCCAGCTAGCCCTTTATATTTTACCATGATAAAAAATAATTATTTTAAAACAAATCCCAAATTACACTGTAGAAATCTGTAGTATCTGGTTCCAGTAATATTCCTGAGGTCCAGAGACTACAGTTTGAATATGCCTGGCCTACAGGATAAATTCAAATGCCTGACCATGACCTACAAGTCCCTTTCTTCTCTATCTCTTGCTGTCCTATGGCCTCATTGTCCTTCTCGAGCTCATAACTTCCATTGTGCTCCCTGTAGACCATATATGTGAAAGCTTCTCTTGCAAGCACGCGCCTCGGTGTAGGTCATTTCCTCTGCCCGAAATGTATGTGCAGTACTCCTCTTCTCTACCTTCCTCTTCATCAGCATTGCTCTACTCGCCCGTGCTGATCCGGTTAACACCAGTTCTGTTCCCGAAGCCTTTGTTTCCTTTCCCAGGTAAAGCTGACCCTCTCTCCTAAGCAGACCAACCCGTTTTAATTGACATCTCTTCCTCAGTCTCTCCTTTTAGGCTGAAGTCCTTCAAAAATCAACTCACTTCATTATTTCTTAAAAGATTGAGTTATTTTTCTGTACCTCTAGGTATGTCTGTAGGAGAGTGCCAGGTCCTCTAGAACAGTTATGAGCTGTTACAGACAGTTGTGAGCTGCCATGTGGGTGCTGGGAATTGAACTCGGGTCCTCTGAAACAATCAACCAGGGCTCTTAACTGCTGAACCATCTCTCCAACCCCTCATTTAATTCTTATAATAAATAGTCCTATAAAGTAAATGTCATTACCCATCTTTATATATGTGACAGCTAACTAGCCCAGTGCCTAGAGATTGTACATACCCACCAAGTGTACAGTGACTGAAAGACTTGGGTGGGGGTGACAATAGGGAGGCTTGAGGATGAGTCAGCTTTGCTATTGATTGGGTGACCTTCTATATGGGGGACTAAGGGAGTCCAGCCACTCAATAGTCCCCTCCCAAGGTCCGGGAAGAATCTACAACCAGCTGATAATTAATCTTGGATGAAAAGAAATGAATCTATGTACACGAAACTCCTTAGTCCATATACTTTATTATTCTGTGTCAGTTTCAAGCTTATATTCTGCTCTCATAGATAGCTTCTTCTACGTTCTCATCCATCTAGTTCTTTCCAAACCAGCTCCTCTCCCATCTCGTTCTCTCTCATCTTATTCTTCCCCATCTGGCTCTTCCTCATCTTCCATCTTGTTCCTCTGGTACTCTATTTTAGCTCTTCAATCTAGTTCTTCCCCATCTCAGTTTGTTCCTCTCAAGTTCTTACACATCTAGTTCTTCCATTCTCTTTTGTCTTCTCTGTCCTCTCGTGCCCTGGGAGTCCCAGTATATATACACTTACAAGCAATAATCCCTTGGCAGTTAAATCCAGGCTTCCAGGGTCAAACGGAGGGGTATAAGAATCACATAGGGGGCAATAACCGTTAATTATCATTTGTCACCCCAAAGGGAAGTGACCAGTGAGGAAATGAATTAACTAAAGGCTAAATTCAGGTAATATCTAAGAAGAGGGATCTTATGTGCTCCACTATAATCCTAAACATAATTGGTAGAAAACGTTAAGAATCTATAAGTTGCCGGGCGGTGTTGGCGCATGCCTTTGATCCCAGCACTCGGGAGGCAGAGCCAGGCGGATCTGTGAGTTCAAGTCCAGCCTGGGTTACAGAGTGAGTTCCAGGACACGCTCCAAAGCTACACAGAGAAACCCTGTCTCGAAAAACAAACAAAAAAAAAAGAATCTGTAAGTTGCTAGGTCAATGGGAGAAAATAAAACTGTCTTCTTTTTTCCTGTGACTCATATCTGTCCAAGCTATCTGCCATTTTTCTGCAGGGTGGGGGAAAGTGTGCTCGGTCGCTAGGCAACCTGTACAGCTAGATGCCTCTGGTGATAGTTAAAGGGAGATCTGGAACTACAGGTAAGGTTTGGGAAAGGAGGAAGTAAAGCTTAATTGGCACATCCGCCAGGCCTTCTCAAACAGGTAGCCCGGATGCTTAAGTCTGTTCTTAGAGAGTACAGAGGTATCTCTGATAAAGTACTTTCCTCCATCTGGGGATGGACCTGGCCAGATGCTGCCAATGATGATAATTACAGGGAGGCTTGAACTGGGGTTCTGGCTGAGCATAGCTGTCAGCACACAAGGTTATCCAAATATTCCTGGAAGTGGTTAGATAAGGAGTTAGAGGTCTATAAAGTTTGTATGGCTGCAAGAAAGGAGGGTCTGAGCTAAACTGTGTAAAGCTATTACTTAACGTCCACCTGACCTAGGCGGTGTCTCCTTGTGGAATTTATCTTAAATCAGCAGACTTGCATGTGGACTGTTATTACTGTTAGTCCTTGAAAGTGGCTAAGGGAGATATCTGATTCCAAAGGAGGCCTTTCCTGAGGCTGTTCTCCAAATACCTGGAATGTGTATGTCCAGAGAGTGATCAGTCCACATTGTGAGCCCTTCTTAGGGAAAAATCAATTGGGAAAACTATGAAGGCACACATGATTTTCATAACAGAATACAGCTGATATATATAACAAGCCAAGTAACTCCAAAAGCTCCTTGGGGTTTGGCTTCCTCTGGAGGAATTTCCTGATTCCTCCAGGTAGTGACTTTGCTATAACCAGCTGAGTTCTTATGATATGTTCCTGCGGCTCGCAGCACTTCTAAAGGTGACAGCGAAGAGGAGCAGTGTTAGAAGCAGGGGAGGAGGCAGCTAAACAACTTCTGTTCTGTTCAGGATTGTCGTGCAGTGCCCTAACCTGACCAAGACAGTCAGCGAGACTCACGGGACAGAGTCTGGGGACATCCGGAGAAAGGCCCTGTCTGTGGATACAATTTTCAGGCACTGCTAATAGGTAGATACTTGGAACTCTAGGCATGAAGGAGGTTAAACAGAAGAATAGACTTTCTATAGACTAAGAAAGATTATAACGTGGTTACAAGGAAATAGCAACATTTAATAGACAGATGCAGAAAAGCTTGTATAATGTAGCTAGGGAATGATTGCAAATGGGGGGGGGTGACTATTGTCGTTGCATGGCTCTAGAGAGAATTTCTAGTTAAAGTCATGATTTGTTAATTAATTTGTGTGCAGATAATGATAATTTTTTAATCTTGAGACTTAAAAATTACATTTATTCATTTGTATGTATATGTATGTGCATGCCATGACACATGTGTGATCAGAGGACAGCTGGTGTGTATCTGTTCTCTCTGTCGTGTAGGTTTGGGGAATGGGATTCAGGTTGCCAGCCTTGGCAGCATGCGCTCTTACCCCCTGAGCTGTCTTGCCAGCCTGAATTTTCTGGTTTGAAAAGCCTCCTATTCATTTCCCTTTACACTTCACCACCTTGGCATCGTAAGTATCATTCTTTCCTGAATCTTAGAGATTATTTTTATGAAGTCCCGGGTACTGACATTTGTCTATGTTCCTTGGTCTCCTGCAACCAGATTTCTATCATTCCATTTCTAGAATCAGTTATTCCTTCGGTAGTAACTTGAAGCAAAAGCAGTCACATCTGTAATCAGTCATAGTTCCTTCTGGATGAAGTAATTGCCATCAGAGTAGATAAGGGATTTCAGCCTCATATGACTTAGCACATAGCCAGATTATCTAAGGTTTTCTACCCTTTAACAAAAATTACTTGTATATGACTCTCAACAGATGATATTTTATTTTTATCATAGTCTCATGATTTAAGGAAAGGATTGCCCCTGTTTTATGGAGAAAAGAAAATTTGTATTATGTTGGTAAATGACTGAGACCAAGTTTCAGCTAAGGTCCTCTGTCTCCTAATCAAGGGCTCTTCCCACTTTATCTCTTTTGAGTGGTTACCTCTGTATGGTTTTTTGCTTGTTTGTTGTTGTTGTTGTTGTTGTTGTTGTTGTTTTAAAACCACACATATCTCAGGCTGGCCTTGAACTTGCTCTATAGCCAAGGTTACTTTCAACTCTTGACCCTCCTGCCTCTACCTTCTAGTGCTGAGATTACAGGTGTTCACCACCATGAGGGTTTATGCAGTCCTGGATGTGGAACCCAGGGCTTCCTGGAGTGCATGCTAGACAGGCACTCTACCAAATGAGCTACATCCCAATCCCTATGTAAGTTTTAAAATTGTTTTGGTGGCAGATTATTCCATTCCTTTTTTTGGCTGGAGAACGCAACCATATGATACTATTACTCAAGTCTTTCGCAGAAACTTATTTAGCCAGTCTACCCACCTTATATCCACACATAATTTTCCTCTCATGTTAACCAGGATTTCTCACCAGTGCTACTATTGACATTTTGAATTAAATAACTTTGGTGTGTGTGTGGGGGGGGGCTTATCTTGTACATTGTAGAATGCTCAACAGCATTCTTAGCCTCTACCTATTAGAAGCAAGTAACACATGTATAGCTCTCAGCCAGGTTGTGACAATGACTATCTCCAGATGTTGCCAGCTGTCCAGTAACAAGTAAGATCACCTAGTTGAGAACCACTGCATATGGAACTGCTTCATTTTCCCCCACCCAGGCTCTTCCCTACCACAAATCCACCCTTTTCTTTTGGTTGTTGTAATGTGCCTCTGTGGTAGCTTTGAAGTTGTGTTTCTGTTTTTAGTGTTAAAAGCTTCTCCTTTTTATTTATTTCTTGCCACAATGAGGAAGCACTCAGTGGTACTGGATAATATTCTCAACTCTCCTATTATTTGGTCTGTTTTCATTCTTACAGAGTTTTAAAGGAACTTCTCAGCACATAGTTTTATCTGGACAATTTTTTGTAACCATCCTCGCTCACAGCATTTTTAAAGATTGATTTATTCCATGTGTATGAGTGTTTTGCCTGCATGTATGTATGTGCACTGTGTGTATGCCTGGTGCTCATGGAGATCAGAAGAGAGTGTCAGATCCCCTGGAACTGGAGTAATGGATAATTGTGAGTCACAATATGGGTTCTAGGAACCAAATCCAGGTCCTGCAAGAGCTACAAGTGCTCTTAACTGCTGAGTCAGCTCCCCAGCCCCCTTGACCAGAACTTTGAAGGCTCTGTAAACACAGTTTGCACCACCCTTGCCAAGAATTTACCCTTTTAATGTCTTTATTTTATTTATTTATTTATTTATTTATTTATTTATTTATTTATTTATTTATTTTGGTTTTTCAAGAAAAGGTTTCTCTGTGTAGCTTTGGAGTGTGTCCTGGAACTCACTCTGTAACCCAGGCTGGCCTCAAACTCACAGATCCGCCTGGCTCTGCCTCCCGAGTGCTGGGATTAAAGGCGTGCACCACCACCGCCTGGCTTAATGTCTTTTTAAAAATGTTTTCAGGCAGTGGTACCAGATCCTGGGCTCATTGCATGAGTTAGCTGTTTGAAACCTGGGACTTATGCAGGGACGCTTGGCTCAACCTGGGAGGAGGGGACTGGACCTACCTGGACTGAGTCTACCAGGACGATCTCAGTCCTCGGGGGAGGCTTTTCCCTGGAGGAGGTGGGAATGGGGGGTGGGCTGGGGGGAAGGGGAGGGGGGCAGGAAGGGGGAGAACAAGGGAATCTGTGGCTGTTATGTAGAACTAACTGAATGGGATTATGAAATTAAATTAAATTAAAAAAATAAAAAATAAATGTTTTCAGGACAGGGATTTTCTGTGTAGTTATGGCTGTCCTGGAACTCCAAGTTCCACCTGCCTCTGTCTCCCGAGTGCCGAGATTAAAGGTATACATCACTACCACAGGCTCCGTTTTAATGTCTTAATGACAAAATTAAATAGAAAGCAGAGGGATAATGTGGGGATTAGTTACCTGTATTATAGGCAGATTTGATACTCTCAGCAGGTTCTTCCTGAGTGAAATAAAGTGCTCTGCAAAATACTGCATTTTCCAACTGGAATAAAAAGAAAACAAAGGGGTTGATTGCTTAAGAATACTGTTTTTGATGTAAATGAGGGAAATTTAAGCATGTATATAGATTGAAAAGAAGGAATTAGTGGGAAAAAATGAACCGAAGGTCTAAGAATGGGGAAATAGATCAAAGCATCTGGGTCTCAGAGGAAATAAAGGGACTGGAAATATGGACAGAGGTAAAGGGCAGAGCCTTCATAATAACGGTAGTTATTTTCACTGAAACAGGGGAAAAGACAAAGGAATAAGTAACAGCAAAGTAAAGAGCCTGAAGTAGAGAGGACAAAGGTTAGGGAGCCTTTGTGTATAACATTATCTCCATGGAGTTTTTGATGAAAGGCACTAATAGAGAGTGAAGGTAGCTTTGTAATATTGAAAATGACGGATGTTTAGAATAGCTGCCACATGAGTTAAGTTAGCCAAGCAAGATTGACTACAGGTTCAGGTAAGGTCAATAGCATGGTTGTAATGGATTCAACCCATTTGGTTATATTATTCCTTCAGCACTGCACCCTGCAGAGAGACAGACAGACAGATGGACACACACACACACACACACACACACACACACACACACACACACACCTATCGTTGGAGGGGTTGGGTGGATAAGACACTTTCCTAGCATGTGTAGAAGTCGAGGTTCTGTTTCAGTATGGGGAGAAAAATGAGCCTATTGTGGGAACAGCAGGTCAGGTACATTGAGTGCTTGGAAACACAAAACTGAAATGATTGGTCGTAGGGTTCAGAATAGGTAGCTAATGCCCCTAAGAAGCTAATGTTGAGATATTAGTGTCAAATTGGTAGTCACAAGAAGGAAGAAAATATGGTCCATGAAAGATGGAGTCATTGAGGAGCTTGGAGCTTTTCATCATGAATAGGACATCTGAGAAAGTTGGCTTAGAGGACAAAAGCTATCTTTTGGCCCAAAGTTTCAAAGGTTTCTGTCTGATGTCTCTTAGCCCTTCATTGAGTCTATGGTGAGGTTGAACTCCATTGTGGGAAGGACTGATGGAAGAAACCTGTTCATTTCATCTCTGGAAAGCAGAATCAGCAGACTAGGGAAGGGACAAGATATACCCTTCAGAACCATGCTTCCATCTATCAGGACCTACTTCCTCCAGCTAGAACCTGTATCCTAATAGTACATTCAACTGTGAACTCATCAATTGGTTAGTCCATTGATACAGATAGGGCTCTCATGATCCAGTCACTTCTCAGTGGCTCTACCAACTATGGAGGAAGCCTTCAACATACAGCCTTTGAGGACATTTTATATCCAAACTATAATAGGTATAGCAATTTCTTTTAGGTATAGCATCTCATGTAAATATATTTGTTTGAGGTTATAAAGGAATCCAAAGTATGGCTTAATATGTATAAAGTTAAGTAGAGCTAACAGTAATGATACAAGTTCTCATAGTCCATCTGTACTACTTTCACTACCTTAGGATGGGTAATCTATAAACATTAGAAATTAGTTTTTTACACCTGAAATCTCCGAATGTCAGGATGATGTCACCATCAGAATTGGTGTCTATGAGATTGTCTTCTCTGTTCCCTCACATGGTAGAAAGACTAAAGGGTCTAGCTAGTTCTGTCCTGTCCATGAGGGTAGAGACAGCATTATCACACCCTTAACCTTTTTTGTTTAATAATAATAATAATAATATTTGGAACTGAGTCTCTCTGTGTAGCCCTGGCTGTCCTGGAGCTCACTCTGTAGACCAGGCTGGCCTCGAACTCACAGAGATCTCCTGCCTCTGCTGTTGGAGTGCTAGGATTAAAGCTGTGCATCACTGCCAGGCCAAACTTCTTAATAATGTTACTTTGGAGATCAAATTTCAACATGAATTTTGAAGAAGACAAAAACATTTAAACCAAAGTATCATTTTCTTGTAGATATAGCATCTCATATAATTCCTACCACAACCCAACAAAGTAGATAGAGTTGCCTCATTTTACAGAGGAAAATACTCATGATCCCATGACAGTAACAGAACCTGGATTAGAAAGCCCATGGGCTCAACCAGTATCCTATAAAGCCTTTGTACTGTAGATGGAAGAGTGGGAGAAGTCAAATGCTTTAGAGAGACCTCAAAGATTTTGACAGTGTTTGAATGAGGTAGAAAAGCCCAGCTCAGGATGCTGAGGTGGAGAGATTGCAGTGAATGGAGACCAGCCTACAGAGTGAGGCCCTATTTTAAAAGAAAAGTAGATAATAAAGTAGAAAAGTAATATTTACCTTTTTAAAGCAACAAAAAGTATGATATTCCAATGTGCTATAAAAAGCATAAGATTTGGCTGAAATTCTGAAGTGGGATCTCATGCCTACCACTTACTATTTGTATGTAGGGAAGACATCTAATATCTAACTACTTTCCTTTCCTGTAAAATAATGATAAGGAGATTATTTAAAAAGATATAAACCTGGTTTCACTGTGTTAGTTTAAGGATTGTCATAATGGCTACCAAAAGTTACTATCTATGTATATGGTGGTTGTCATAGCAATTGGTATTTGTCTCTGCTCTGTTTCCATGAGAAAGGATAAAGGCATGGATCAATTGTACAAACCTAACGTTTGGACCTTTATCCCCTGAACTTTACTAAGAAGCACCACTCAGAAAAATGAGTAGAATTAAGGCATTTCATTAGTATTAATGGTGATATTTCTATGAAGTCTTTTCCTTTCTCAGAAAAAAAAATGGAGATATTTGTTAGATGTTTTCCCAAGCTGTTTAAATTTTGTTTCCTGCTATTAGGTATTAACATTAACCGAGGCCTTCTGTGCTTGGGAAATGTAATCAGTGCTCTTGGAGATGACAAAAAGGGTAACTTTGTGCCCTACAGAGATTCCAAGCTGACTCGTCTGCTTCAAGGTAAGTCCAAAGTGCCTGTAAAATGAGAGCGAGTAGCTTGGAATGAATGATAGTATGGAAAAGCAAAGATGAACCAGGCAGAAAGCTAATGGGCTGGCACATTCACAGCTAATTGATAAAGAGGTGAAATAGCTGTTGGCCATCAGATTTCTAAGATAATGGGAAAATGTCTTTACAGATGGCCTTGAGAGCCAAGAATTCTGTAGAATGCCAACTGTACTTCGGACTTTGCACCTGAAAATGAACTTGGTTACTGTTTCTTTAATTGATAGTATGTTAAGAAGAATTCTTTGGAGAGTTAAAATCTACATCCTAGGAATATTTAGTCCCAGTAGAAGCTCCTAACGGACTTGGCCAGGCCTGGTTGTTTTAAACCTGGTTAATTTCTGAACTCATGGTTTCTCTTGAGTGTAGTGGCATATAAAATAGGATTCTAAATCTCCATCACTTTGCACATCTGATATTTTATTATTCTTATATTGAAGCAAATCAAAACTGTGTAGCTATCACAGTAGATGATCCCACACCCATGAGTATATGTGCAGCATAAATTGTAATCAGTGAACTATATAAAGAAAAGAGATGAAATTAGGAAGGGTCAAAGGGGAGATCTGGAAGGGGGTGAATAGAATCAAAATATAGTATATGCATGTGTGACATTCTCAAACAATAATTAGAATTATTTTAAAATTAAAGCCAAATAGTTCTGAAAAATAAAATCAAAACCAAATCAAATGTCACTAAGAATTTTTTCTTTCATCTATGAATTTGAAGTCATCAGTCCAAATAGGCTGCTTTCGCTTGGCATCCTACTTATTTGATTTCATTTCCTTTCATTATCCGTTATTGTTCTTTTTCAGATTCTCTAGGAGGCAATAGCCATACTCTTATGATAGCCTGTGTGAGTCCTGCTGATTCCAACTTAGAGGAAACATTAAATACCCTTCGCTATGCTGACAGAGCAAGAAAAATCAAGAACAAACCTATTATTAATATTGATCCCCAGGCAGCTGAACTTAATCATCTTAAGCAACAGGTATAAGATTTTATAGGAAAGTTACAAGTATATGAATGGAATGATTGAGTGTCTAGTTCTTTGTTCTATTTATACTTGTCAAATAAATCCTAATAGAGTGTTTGCTACTCAATTAATATTAGGGGTGCCGTTGGAGATTTTACTGATAAAGAAGTGAAGAGTAAGATGGGCAGTGATGATACACGCCTTTAATCCTAGCACTTGGGAGGCAGAGGCAGGGTGGATCTCTGTGAGTTCCAGGCCAACCTGGTGTACAAAATGAGTTCCAGAACAGCCAGGACTATTACACAGAGAAACGCTGTCTTGTAAAAACCAAAATAAAAAATAGAACAAGATAGTGAAGAGTAGAAGATGAAGCAAGAAAGCTTTGCAGGGGCCAGATCCTGAAGTTCCTTAATATGTTCTGTTAAAGAACTTAGAACTGGAAAGTATTAAGAGCTACAGATTTTAAGTATGAGAGTAACATGATGAAATCTGCTTGAAGGAAATCTATTTTCTGTACACTGTAAACCGATGAAAGGTGGCTATGGCTAGAAAGAAGAAAATAAGCCAGGCTTTGTAATAACCCGGGTGAGAACTATGGTCTAAACTAAAGATGATAGCAATAGAGATAAAGGTAACAGATTAGAGGGCAAAGAACAAGAAGTAAAGTATATGGGGCTTCTTAATTGCAGAGTTAATGTAGGAAAAGAAGTGGGTAGGAGGAGCCAAGTTTGATTTTTTCAAGTTTCTAACTTGGATTATGAATAAAGTCATATTGATCAGAGAAAGCAGATGGAAAACTAGAGTTACACATGAGAACCGAAATGATATATTTAGTTTGGGTCATTTTGAATTTGAAAGGTGTTTGGGAAATGGGTATAGAAATACTCCAGCCAGGCAGTGGTGGCGCACGCCTTTAATCCCAGCACACAGGAGGAAGAGCCAGGCGGATCTCTGTGAGTTCAAGGCCAGCCTAGGCTACAGAGCAAGATTCAGGACAGGCACCAAAACAACACAGAGAAACCCTGTCTCAAAACTCCCCCCACAAAAAAAAACAAATACTCCAATATAGCTGGCTACATGGGCTTGATGTAGAGGGTCTCAGATGAAGAGTAAAGAGGCAGCTTTAAGGGCATTAGCATTTAGATGATATCTGAATGCTTGTCACATTAAGAGTATTCACTGAATGTTTGCTAAAGGACCAAAGAGGTCCAGACCTACAAGTTGAGAATACCAGCACTTAATGAATGGAGAAAGGAGAAGCAGATAAGAATAGACAGGAAGAAAATGACGTCACCCAAACCAAGGAAAGAGCATTTCAAGGAGTGTCGCCATAAGAACAAATTTACAAAGAAGTATAAAGATGAAAAAGTATCCATTGATTTTTTTTTTAATCTACAGGGAAGCTGTTGGCAGCTACTGTGAAGTCAGGGGAGTGATAAGAGCCAGTCAGGGAATGATAAATAGATAGAATAGTAGATTAGTGAATAGCTTTTCATTCAAGGAGCCAAAATGAGAAAAGGCAATGGTCAGATAATCAAGGGCAAAGAAATATGTTTATTTTTTTTAAATATGGGAGAGCCTTGAGTAAATGAAAGAACTAATGAGGAGAGACTGAAAAGGAAAACATGGGCTAAGGACAGATCATCTTCTAATGGCAAGCAGTTGGGTAATAGGATAGGGAAAGGGCTTGAAGAGACCACACGTGGCTTAAAATCACCTTCAACAGAAATGGAAAGGCATCTGACGCCATGGAAATTTGTGCTGATATAAATATGACTGTAGAGCAGTTCACAGCCCTAGTACAGGAACTGAGAAGGCAAGAATCGTTTGGATGCAGGAGGGTTTGAGGGCTTCTGGTTGGTTGGTTGGTTGGTTGGTTCATTGGTTAGTTGGTTTGGTTTTGTTCAGACAGACTCATGTGGCACAATGTAGCACAGGCTGGCCTTAGACCATTTGTGTAGCTGAAGATCCTCTTTCTTCTGTCTCCTTATTGCTGGGATTAAATGTAAACACCACTATGCTCAGGTATTGATGTAGGGTTTTTTGTTGTTTTTTTTTTTTTTTTAAGATTTATTTATTTATTATGTATACAGCATGTATGACTGCAGGCCATAAGAGGGCACCAGATCTCATTTCAAATGGTTGTGAGCCACCATGTGGTTGCTGGGAATTGAACTCAGGACCTCTGGAAGAGCAGCAGTCAGTGCTCTTAACCTCTGAGCCATCTCTCCAGCCCCTGATGTAGGGTTTTTGTGTTTTGTTTTGCTTTGTTTTAAAACAGGGTCTCACTATGTGGCCCTGACTAGCATAGACTCACTATGTAGACCAAACTAGCTTCAAATTCACAGAGATAGCCTGCCTCTGCCTCTCGAGTATTAAGGTTAAAGGTGCACATCACCATTCTTGGCCCTATTGATGCAGGTTTAAAAGAATCAAGTTTTCCTGCATGCTAGAGAATAAAGGACTTGATTTCCACTTGGAACTGTATTTCCCAACTGTCCAGTGCTCACTCCAGCCTTCCTCCACAGTGATAATGACTATATAGTTAATCTTTTTTCTTCCTTTTTCTTCTTCAGGGTCTCTGTAGTGAATACAGGTAATTAATCTGTCTGCTGGGTCTTCTGAATTATAAAACATCACATTCAATTCTGTCCTCTTTATATTTATTTCTATTGGCAAAAACACCCATCTTCCTCTTCACTTATTTCTTTATTCATTCCAACAGTAAATGTTTATCTAATGCTTATGTGACAGGTGCCACATAAGATGTGCTTAAATGCTTAAGATATACTTAAGGTTTCATTGGCACTGAGTCAAATTACCCCGTTGCTAGTTGTAGTGACTTCATTACAAAGAGATAAATAGCATTTTGTGGGTTGAGTTTGATAGTCTTGACTATGTGTCCTGGTCTGTCCTGGAACTCAGAAACTCTCTGTGTAGCCAGGGCTGGCCTCAAAAATTTTGTTCCTCCTTCCTTAGCTTCTCAAGTGTTGAAATTACAGGTGCATGCTACCACACCAGGTGATTAGTAGCTTTTGATTGGTAACTAGCTAATTATTTTCATTGTCTCTCCCAGGTCCAACAACTGCAGGTCTTGCTGCTACAAGCCCATGGAGGTACCTTGCCTGGAAATATAAAGTAAGTCAAAGATTAATTTTGAACGTGTATTCTTCTAGAGGACATTTTGCCTGATAGCTGTTTTCTTCTGCTAGCCTGTAGTTTCTCAGGACACTTGATGTCCAGGAAGTGATCCTGCCAACCTAGCTGATTACTTAGGACTTAAGTAGTTATCTTTGGAATAACCGGGTATAATGGAGAGAGCATAGATTCTAGATCCAGTAATGTATTAATTAGAATGTTGCTTATTTATTTGACTATTTAGTTATGTACACAGACGCATGAATATTTATTTTATTCTTGGGTTAACATCATTTGGTTTGTTTGTTCATTCCGAGTTCCTTCAGATTGACTCTTATGTTCTTTAACAAGTCCTCAAGTGTTCGAGCATTTAAATAAGATATTACAAATGATTCTCTTTGCTCCAGGCCTGGAATTACCCATATCTCCAAGGAGCTTTGGTTTCTTGTATTGGAAAATGGTGTTTTAAAAACCAAGATCTGTGTGCTTTCTCTAACTGTGCTCACTGTTGCAGGGGTGTCACTGCCCCTGGGCCTTCTTGATGGGTAGAACTCAGAAATACCTGTATGTGTGTAATAACCTACACATGCATTCATGTACAGTTTTGTATCTGTCTGTATTGCATGTATATTAAAAAACACAGCTTTCTACTGATAATTCTTGATTTCATTACACCACTATAGGTTTAGTGTATTTTTTTACATCTTTAATGGATAAATTTAATTGTACCCTAAGTGTGCCTAAATATCTTTTTAAGTCCACAAAGGCTAACTATGTGACTAACTTTAACTAGACCTTTCCTTCTCCACTCCACCCATTCCTTCCACTTCATCCAGCTACTGATGTTCCTAGTGACAGATTTACAGTACACACTGAGCCTGCCAGGGAACCGTGGCTTCAGCCCCTCAATGCAATCACTCTCAATGCAGCCACATTCTCAGGGGGTGGTGATCTGGACTCCTCTCTTCCCACACCAGTGAAATGGTATAGGCCTCTGAACTTACTGTCTCTAGGCCGAGTTCCCAAAAGAGCCCAACAGCCACTCCAAGTGCTAAATTCTGAATCTGAGCTACCCCATACTGGGCTGGCTACCCTGATTCCCACCCCCACCTCCTGCACCTCAGTGTGTTCCACACAAAGAGCTCAGGCTATAAATAAACAAGGAAGAAGGGAGCTTAGGTTAGGTGCCACCAAAAAGAAGACATTTATCATTTCTTCCTCCAACAGTAAGAAACAACTCTGTTTACTATCTGCTTATCTATACATTCCACTCTGGTATACATATAAAGCAGTGTCAAAAACTGTCTTAGGGTTACTAACTAAAACTAACACTATGACCAAAGCAGTTTTGGAAGGAAAAAGTTTATTCAGCTTACACTTCCACATTGCAGTCCATAATTGAAGGAAGTCAGGCCAGGAAGTTAAACAGGGCAGGAACCTGGGGGCAGGAACTGATGCAGAGGCCATGGAGGGGTGCTGCTTACTGGCTTGCTTCCCATGGCTTGCTCAGCCTGCTTTCTTATAAAACCCAAGACTACCAGCCCAGGGATGGCACCACCCACAAGGTGCTGGGCTCTCCCCCCACTTAACACTAATTATGAAAATGCCCTATCGGCTTGCATACAGCCCAATCTTATAGAGGCATCTCCTCAACTGAGGCTCCCTCCTCTCAGATGACTTTAGCTTGTGTCAAGTTGACATGAAACTAGCCAGAACAGAAATACCAGTCCTTGTGCCTGTGAGAAACATTCTCATGAGCTATATCTCAACATGTATATGACATTTTTTTCTTTTTTTTGGGGGGGGGGCTTAGAGTAACCTTTGTTTGAATTTCATTTGGGATTCCCTTACATCTTGATTGTGATTGTTTGTTTGTTTGTTTGTTTGGGTATATAAAATATTCTAATGGACCTAAGAGTCAGACTTACACAAAAATAGAGCCAAGAATGCATATGAAAATATGAATGGGATATTATACATTTTAGGATGAGACCTGTTAACACAGACACACACATGCACACACACACACACACACACACACACACACACACACACACACACACAGTGTTTGGGAAAAATAAGAGGAATGGAATGGAGCCCTGTGTACTATTGGTGAATTGTAAAATGGTATTACCACTATAGAAGAGTGTGGAAAATTAAAAAAAAAATTAAAAATTCACCTATACTATGATCTAACAATCCCACTACTGGGTGTGTGTCCATAGGAATTGAAAGCAGAATCTCAAAGAGATATTTTCACAACTATGCTCATAGTGACACTGTTCACAGTAGCTAAAAGTAGAATCAAACCAAATGTTCATCAACAGATGAACTGACAAAATGTGCTTAGTGATGTCAGCAATATTGCACATAGAAGTCTCTAGACTTCAGTTTTCCCTACAGAAGAATCAACTAACAACTATCCACAAACAAAAGCATGTTAATGAAAACTCCATAAGGTATAAGCCCGAGTTGCCTGGCATGATCCATGGAAGTGAAAACATCAGAATATGCATGGAGTTCAGGCATTGTAGTACAGGCCTTTAATCCCGGCAGTTGGGAGATGGAGGCAGACAGAGATCTGTTGGGTTCCAGGATAGCGTAGGCTATGTAGCTCTGTGAGTTCCGCACCAGCTAGGACTGTGCAGTGAGGCTCTTCTATGTCAAAAAAAAAAATCTGCATGGATATAGGAATAAGGGAGAAAGTCTTTTGACCATTTTACCACCTCTCCCAAGTTTGTACACAATGACATAGAGGAGCATTCCCAGGACTGATGGTTCTAAGAGAGGAAAAAGAAACCTATCTTTCCTAGCATTCAAAGATACTTGCTTCTGAGGAAGGCCACTCAAGCATGACATCACAGGGAATAGGGAATACAGGGAAACTGCACAGCTCAGTGACATGGGTTTGGGTAGAAAAGCAAGGAGATACAAGGATATTTGGACACATTCGTGTACCCGCCACAGTAGTGGCCCATCAGAGGTCTAAGTCAACAGCATAGTTCACTTGCAAAGATGAGCTCACCAGTCCCAGAAGTAGAAAGTGCTAAAATGCTACCTGACAAACCTCTAGATGGCCAGCCTCCAGGCTACCATCAGACCCTACTCTAGAGACTGCTGTCCCAGGGAGCGAGAAGACCCCAGCCAGCCTCAAATGTCACAATGAACTCACATAGAACTCCTTGTCCCCATCAGCCTGAAAGGTCCACTCTCAGATCCCACCCAGGAGAGAAATGGTTATACAAGAAACAGATGCTAGCACTGCCTTTCCTGGGAGCTTATTCGCTCTCTTTCCAATGTCAAAGCCTCAGATCCAGCCTAGCGAGGAAAGCAAGTCTCAACTATGTTTCTACTGGTGTAGCAGTTGTTTCATCCACTTCTAACCCATTAACCTTGGCCCCTTTCCTACAGCTCTGACCAGCTGTTAATAAGCTCAAACAGCTTTCAGTCCCCTTGAGTATACACCTAGAATTAGAATAGCTAAATCGTGTGTTAATTCTGCTTTTAATTTTAGAACTGAACTACTGTATGGTTCATAGGTACTATACCATTCTACTTTCTCACCAGTAGTAGACAAAGCTTCCTGTTTCTTCATATTTTCACTAACACTTACTTTGATGCTTCTTAAATGAAAGCAAACCCTAATTTGGGCCTGCATTTTTTAATCAGTTCTTTGCATATTATGTTAGCCCCTTGTGGTATGTGTTACAAATATTTTCTTCTAATTTATCACTAGTTTTTTATTTTGTTCTCATGGGTTATGGGTTTTTTTGTTGTTGTTGTTGGTGGTGGTGGTGGTGGTGGTGGTTGTTTGGTGTTTGTTTGGGGATTTTTGTTTGTTTTCTGTGTATTTTTTAATATTAGGGAATAAACCTAGATCCTCACATATTACTTGCTGACTGCTCTACTGCTGAACTATATACAACCCTTTTCATACTCTTGATTTTAAGAAGGAGTCTTGATTAAGTTGCCCAGGCAGGCCATGAACTTGCAATCATCCTGAGGCTCTGGAGTAGCTTGTAGTGTACAGGCCTGTGCCACCGGGTCTTTTTTTTTTTTTTTTTTTTTTTGCTTTTATGTATTAAAATGGGTCAGTCTTTTTTACTTCCTGTGGATTTTTTTTTATAGGAGCTATATTAAGATCTTTTATATACCACAAATTTCACTCATTTTACACATACTACTCAATGTTTCTTTTATTAAATTTACACAGTTATACAACTGTTACCACAATCCAGTTTTAGAACATATCCAGAAAGATATCTTCTGCCCATTTTGTATTGCTCACATTTAGGCTCCCACCCCAAGGAAACCACTAATCTGCTCATTGTTTGTATATATTTACCTGATATAGACATTTCATATATGTGGAATCATACAGTATATTGATTTTTGTTGGCTTCTTTCATGTTATTTTTAAGATTCATCCAAAGTAAAGCATATATCAGTGCTTTATTCCATTTCTAGATAGTATGCCATATCTGGATACACTGCACTTTGTCTGTGGACAAATTAATAGACTTTTAAATTGCTTATGAATAATGCCACTGTGTATATTTATTTGCAAGTCTTTCTGTAGACTGACATTTTTATTGGGGAGATAGCAAGGAGTGGAATTACTAGGTCATATGTTTTGTTTGTTTTTTGTTTTTCAGATAGGCTCTCACTATTGTTTTGGCTGGCTGCAACTCACTTTGTAGACCAGATCCTCCTACCTCTGCCTCCTGGCAACTGAGATTATCTGTTTAACTTAAGAAACTGAAAAGCTCTCTTCTAAAGTGGTTATACCATCACATTCTCCTCAGACTTCTGAATTTTGATTCATAGTTATAAAACCTTTCCTTATCACAAATTAAAAATGAGGGCTGGAGAGATGGCTCAGAGGTTAAGAGCACTGGATGTTTCTTCCAGGGGTCCTGAGTTCAATTCCCAGCAACCACATGGTGGCTCACAATCATCTATAATGAGATCTGGTGCCCTCTTCTGGCACACAGGAATATGTGCAGACAGAACATGTGTGTGTGTGTGTGTGTGTGTGTGTGTGTGTGTGTGTGTGTATAGACAGAACATTGTATATATATAATGTTTATTATATATTTATATATTAATATATAATATATATAATCTTTTTAAAAAATTAAAAATGAAATATGCATTGGCAAAAGAGATGGCTCACTGATTAAGAGCACATAGTGTTCCTGCAGAGGATCACAATTTGATTCCTGGCACCCTACTAGGCAGCTCATAACTACCTGTATGTTACTCTAGAGAATAAAACACCCTCTGCTGGCCTCCTCTGTAGGCACCCACACCCAGATTTCCTGTACACATAGGCAGATGTACACATACACATAAATTCAAAAAGTAAAAGATCATAAACATGTTTTCTTGTAGTACTCATGTTTTGCAATTCAATTATGTATTTGTAGTTCTTTTATATGATGTGAGCTTACTTTCTGTTAATATCCTTATTTTTAAAAATTCTTACTCTTTATTTTAAAAATGATGTGTTTCTTATTGTGGCACATTAAGAAAGAATGAAGAATAAAACTTAAAGTTGTCATATTTCATCTCCCTAAAACTACTACAATTTTCTCTTCCAAATTCTTTGGTTATTATAGTCTGGGTTTCATGGTAATATTTTAAGACTGTTAGACAAAGTAGATTAGCATTTATGAAAGGACTCCTTAAAGGCCTATCCTTATCATATCCATTAAAGCAAGTGCGTTAGCTTCTTTTGATTTCCATTTAGCACCAACCTGTTCCAACTCTAATGAAAATGAGACTAAAGCAACCATTCCAGACTTCTTTAGAATATACTGTAAGAAATCAGATGAGGCCGGGCGGTGGTAGCTCACACCTTTAATCCCAGCACTCGGGAGGCAGAGCCAGGCGGATCTCTGTGAGGACAACCTGGGCTACAGAGTGAGTTCCGGGACAGACACCACAGCTACAGAGAAACCCTGTCTCGAAAAACCAAAAAAAAAAAAAAAGAAAGAAAGAAATCATACGAGACTGGATGTGAGTACACACCTGCAGATAACAGCAGGAGCATCATAAGTTCAAGGACTGCTTAGGCTACAAATAGCAAGGACTTGTCTCATACCTCTTTCCCCCCAAACATCACACACACACACACACACACACCAAAGAAAAACTTCAGCTTTAAAAGTAGTAGACTCAGGCTATTGAGATATCTCAGCTGGTAAAGATGCTTATTGCCGAGCTGGACCACCTCAGTCTGCTCCCTGAAACCGGTGTGATGGAAGGAAACAACCTACCCTGCAGGTTGTCCTCTAAGCTCCACATATGTACTACCCCATACACAAATAGGTAGGTGGAGGGGTAGATAGGTAGTTAGATAGATGATAAGCAGGTATGTAGATAGATGTAATAAAAGTTTAATAAACTACAAGAAATAATGAATCATGCAACTCATCATTCAATATTTTATACAAATGCTTTTCTCAAAAACATATATTTGTATTTTTAGACATGCCATAAGGCTATTTACAAAAAGTACATTTTACATATATGAGTATTTTTATCTTTTGCCCTTGGGTTGTGTCTTTTTGATTCAGGATCTGTGTTGCTAAAAACTTTGTTCTTATTTCTGAGTGTGCTTGTACTTGCTTAGCGAATTTGAATTCCTAACACTGACAACTAAATAGCATGTGAAATAAACACCGGTCTTTTCTGTCCAGTATTCTCTGCATGTCTTTGTATCTACGTATTGCCACATGGCCTGTGACTTTACCTGTCTTCCTGCATGTCTTGCTCCCTTGTGTCTCCTACTGACTCTCCCTGACTCTACGCTTCTTCATCCCAGAATTCTGCTAGTCTGGCTCTCCCGCCCAGTCTCTCCTGCCCAGCTGTAGGCCAGTCAGTTCTTCACAGTGTACAGTTGGCATAGTAGTTGGGGTATGGCCGCTGAATAGACTGCTGACTTCAAATCCCAGCTTTCCTGCCATCCCCTAGTTCTTTGACCTTGGCTTATTTAACCTCTTTGTATATCAGTTTCCTCACCCGTGAAATGAGGATCACAAAAGAACCTACTTAATGGGGCGGTTATAAGAACGAAATGTTTAATGTACATAAATATTTACTATAGAGCCTAGCACATGGTGCTATGGAAGTATTCACATATTTTAGTAGTGTTTAAATAATCTAGCATTAACCTCAAATTGCAGTGAAGAGCCTTCTCATAAGTACTAAATTTTTCTTGGAAAAATAAACAGTTCACTTAAGTATGATTTCTCCACTTAGAGAAATGTTTTAGGAAAAAATATTGAATTAAAAGTATCATTACTTTGAAACTTCTTGGCTTATGTGAGTGACATGGCAGTTTTCAATTTAATGATAAGGGAATAAAAACAGCACTCTAAACCATTCTTTGAATTAAACATTCTTTCTTAAGAGTCTTGGCAATGTCTTAACATTGTGGTATGAAACCTTATCGTGTGGCTTTGCTATTAACTTTTTGATAAACAGCAAGCTAAGAAAGTTAACATCTGAAAATTGATGGAGGTCTAAAACTGGGTGAGAGGGCATATTTTGTATTCCTGAAATCATTTATATCCTTTATATCCTTTACTGAGATTGTGGACAGCTGCTCATTAGAGCACTACTTTCTCTCTCTCTCTCTCTCTCTCTCTCTCTCTCTCTCTCTCTCTCTCTCTCTCTCTCTCTCTCCCTTTCTCTCTGTCCATCTCCCTCCCCCCTCCCTCCCTCTCTGTGTATGTGTGTATGTCTGTGTGTGTGCATATACAAGTGCAAACACCCATGTATGCATGTGTCGGAGGTCAGAGGTTGGCATTAGGTGCCTTCCTCTATAATCACTCCACCTTTTTTTTTCCAGCTTCATTTTATTAATGTTAATTATGTGTAATTGTGTATATGTGTTTGCGCATGTGAGTGCTAGTGCCCTGGACACCAGAGGAGGGAATTGGTTTCCCTGGAACTGGAGTTACAGGTAGTTGGTTGTGAGTCACCTGGTGTAGATTCTGGGATCTAAACTGCGGTCCTCTGCAAAAGCAGCAAGCTCACTTAACCACTGAGCCATCTCTCCAGCCCCTTGCAACCTTATTTTGTGACAGGGTTTCTCACTGCACGTGGAATTTATTGGTTGGCTAGACTGGCTACCATTGAGGTCCAGAGTCTACCTGTCTCCACTCACAGCACTGACTGGCTACCATTGAGATCCAGAGTCTCCCTGTCTCCACTCACAGCACTAGAATTCCAGCCCCTCTCAGCATTGGGTCCTCATGCAGAGCAAGCATTTTATGCACTGAGTCATCTCCACAGCCCCTTTAATTGCTAATGAGGGGTCAAGGGTGGGGAGAATGGGAGAATGTGTATTTTAGATAGTTAGCCCTTCCTTTTTAAACTACATGACACAAATGGAAACATCCTACTATGAGCCATGAGAAAAGTTAATCATGAAGCCAGGCAGTGGTGGCTCACCCCTTTAATGCCAGCACTCAGGAGATAGAGGCAGGTGGATCTCTCTGAGTTCGTAGCTGGTCTGGTCTGCAAAACAAGCTCCAGGACAGCCAGGGCTACACAGAGAAACCCTGTCTCAAAAAAAAAAAAAACCAAAAAATTAGTTATGCTTATTACAGTCTTATCTGGTTCTGAATTGTTACTTCTTTCAAATTATTAAGTACTTGAGTGGTTTTTTTTTCTCATATACTACTTGACTGGGAGGATAAATAGGGCTTGGGCACTTTCCTTGATCTTTTGTAATGTAGTTTTACCCCAATCAGGCCACCAAATGTATTTTTCTAAAATTTTACTTTCTTTGTTTTAGTGTGGAACCATCAGAAAATCTACAGTCCCTGATGGAGAAGAATCAGTCTCTGGTAGAAGAGAATGAAAAATTAAGTCGTGGTCTGAGTGAAGCAGCTGGTCAGACGGCCCAGATGTTAGAGAGGATCATTTTGGTGAGGCCCCAACACTTCAAACGTTTATTAGCTTCACTATCTAAAATATTTAAGATGATTCTTATTGTAAAAGCCATTTTATACAGCATGGTGCAATGAATACTTACATATCACCACAATTAATCTACACTGATCCCATTTTAAAATAGATTTGTCATAAAACGCCCCAAAGGAAAGAAGCAAATCCCTGTGTTACCTTAAATCCTGCCCAATTTTTATCCACAGTGCAGCTTGAGCATCCCTAATCTGGTATTAGAAGTGCTTCGAAATTGAACTCTTCTAGCATTGACATGATGTCACCATCATGGCAAGTTCTCCATCTTACCTCGTGTGATAGGTCCCAATGACAAAGAAGTTGAAGAACTTGTACTGAAAATACTATCTAAAACTGGAGCAGGGAGACGATGGCTCAGCGGTCCAGTGCTTTGCTGGAAATTTCCAATGCGTGGAAACTAGGTGTGCTGGTGTCCTCCCAGCACTTAGGATCACATAGACAGCTAGCTACACTGTGAGTTTAGCCATGTGGACACCCTCAGACTATGTTTATAAAAATGTGTGGGATAGAGACATAATGAAGTTCATGTTTAGGCTTGGGTCTTATCCTTGAGACAGCTCATCATGTATGCAAATATCCCCAAATCTGAAAACCATTTGAAATTTGAAGCACTTTCTGGTCCCAAGAATTGTAGTAAAGGAATATTCCACATATGTCAAGTAACTGTTCCTTCATGAAACTCCAAATTCTCTCCCTCCCTTCTCCTAATGCTCTCACATTTCATATCCCATCCTAACAGCTGCCATGGTGAAATATAACAGCTGGGGAAATCATTTGAATTAATTTTCCATATGGTTAATTTCCAAATAAGTGGTTTGCTACGTGACTGATTACACCACTTTGAAATCCTACTTGTCTGTCTGATTCCAACCTCTTAGATCAGTGCATGCAAGCTCTCACTACAGTGTTCCCACTACCCTAAGTACAACTCCAATCCTAGATTGTACAACCATTGCCAGAAGTGAAACAGTTTCCACCAAGATGTAACTGCACCTCTCTAATGTCAACACTTCATGCTTGACTGTTCTCTAGTTAAGGAGAAGGAAGATCCTGAGAATTTTCTTTAGAAATGGCCAAATCCTGTGGCCACTGTATCGTCCTCGACTAGCAAAAGGTGCACATGAGATTAAGAGAATTTTATTTTCTATTCCAGTGCTACATTTTATGTCTTGGTATGTATGTGAGCACGAGCATGGCTGCACAGTAGATGATGCTTGTTATTCTAGTCACATACCTGTCTGACCTTTATAAGGTTGTTACAGTGGCTCCCTGATAAGCCTATTGTTTTCTCTCCTGTCAGGACTGGCTCTCCCAAATCTGTTGCAGCATCCAGGTCCTCACGAATTCTGTGATTGAAATAATCATTCTTCCTAAAACATAGATGCCTTCTGTCATTTATTTTTTCACTAACATTATTCTTGCATTATTCTTGCACCTTACCTTCTTTCTTTCTTCCTCTTGTTAAAAATAGCCTACCGTATCAGACAATATAATTATTGATTAAAATCTCAGCTCAAATTGATGTGAGGTTATTTTATATTTTAAATGCTCTAAATCAGTAGTTCTCGCCCTTCCTAATGTTGCGAGCCTTTAATATAATTTTGCTGCTGTTATAAATTGTAATGTAAATATCTGATGTACAGCATGTGTGATGTGCAACCTCTATGAATGGGTCATTCAACCCTCAAAAGAGCTGTAACCCACAGATTGAGAACTGCTTCTCTAATGCTGGGCCAGAGAGTTGGTGCAGCAGGTAAGAGTCCTTATTGCTCTTGCAGAGGTCCTGGCGCTTCACAACCTTCTGTAACTCCAATCCCAGCAAGGCTCTCTTCAGACCTCTCCAAGCACTGCACACACATGATGCACACACATACATACATGCAAAATACCCATATGCATAAAAATAAAATAAA